>NW_007251266.1:1144963-1175474 GCF_000164805.1 Carlito syrichta
ATTTGTGCATTTAATAACCACAGAGCTGCTGCTCGAAGTGCCTGAAACCATGGCATGCCAAACCAACCCTAGCTTTTTCTTTAATGGATTGCTGCATTAATCCATTCAAAGAAATTCAAATATTATTATGGAATGCTTTTTATTTTAGTAATACATATCTTCAGTATTGTTTTGGGGGTAAGAAAGAGTAGTTATGGCTTTAAAAGAGTTCATTTCTCGGTGGCTCAGCCTGTAATCCCACGCCTTTGGGAGGCTGAGGTGAGTGGATTGCATGAGTCCGCGGGTTCGAGACCCGCCTGGGCAGCGAGACCTCATCTCTACAATAAATCAAAAAATCAGCCGGGCGTGGTAGCGCATGCCTGTAATTCCGGCTACTCGGAAGGCTGAGGCGGAAGGATCACCGGAGCCCAGCAGGTCGAGGCTGCGGTGGCCGGGAGCGGCCACTGCACTCCAGTCTGGGCGACAGAGTGAGACTCCAACTCAAAAAAAAAAAAAAAAACAAACAAACAAAAAAACAAACAAACAAAAAAAAAGAGTTCATTTAATATTCAATGAGGTGGACATCCACAACCTAAATGCTGATTTAAATGTGAGTTCACTCTGGAAAGAGAGAACTTGAGATCATTCACAGAACTATGCTCAGGTCCTTTTGTACTTTCTGTTAATAACTTTAATTGATGCAGAAAGGACTTTATAAAAATATAATTTAAGGGAAATTTAAATTTGAAAAAGCAAGCAATTATGATGAATTCTAGAATCAATGTTCAGAATTAAAAGGCTGAACACAACACATTAAACCTATTGAATTATATCCAACCGAAATCTAACAGGTTGGCACTTCTTTTATAAAAAACAGTTATAAAAATACTTGTGCAAGACGTCATGGCATAGCAGAAGCTCAGAAACAAATGTTTAAACATAATTTAAACTTGTGTTGACACACTGAAATTCAAAATATAAGTATGGTAATTTACCAGAATCTCAATGGATTCTTCCTGCCAAATAATTCATCCAACAGACATGTGTGCATATGAGTAGCTATACTTCCAGATAGACATTTATTCAGCATACCAGAAAGTATATGCTATAAGGCATGATATTGTTCCCTTCATACTCTAATACTCTTTTCTATGGAATATATTAATTTTGGAGCAACTCTCCTCTTCTTGACTAAAAGGAGTTGGGGCTATAACAGGTGGCTAAACCTTCTATTTTCTCATTCACTGGCACTTACTTTAGTAAATAGAAGCAGTGTTTCCTATAGTTGCAGTCTTCACAAGGGGAAAAAGAAGCTGTTGGCATAGGAAAAATGATACATTGGATGCAGATTTTAACCAGAGTGTCTGCCCAGACTACCCTTTCGCATACTCTATGTACTTTTTTCCTTCAGCTTACTCAACTCCAATGCGTTCATGGTCCTTTCTTAAAAGAATCCTGCCAAGATTCCAACATTAGAAATGATCTTTCTATCCCACTGAATAACAGCATTTAAAACTATTTGTTAATAGTTTATTACTGTCTACTATATACCAGTATCAAGTAGTTCAAAAAAGATGGAATTGGAATCTTAGAAGATAAAGCCCCCATCTGACTGGAATAAACTGTGACACAAGGTCTCCAACTGAGTACAGCATCTTTATAATAGGAAAAGTTCATACTAGATTATTATTAAAGGCATACACTTTCAGTTGTATGATTTTATAGCAATGTGTTTGCATGATAAATTGTTTTTATAGAAGTATCTCTTGAAATATACATTATGCCACCCTACCCGAACAAGAATAAGCTCTTTGAAAGCAAGGAATCAGATATATGTATTTTGGGTTTTTGTTTGTTACGTGTCTTCTCAAAAATTTTTACAGGGAGTGTTAAGTAGTTTTTTTCTTTATCAATAGCTCTGTAACAATTTACATTCAGAAAACAGCTTACAATTTTAGTGTACAATTTTCTGACTTTTAAAATTTGTATACACATCTTAAACCATCATTATGGTCAACATACAAAACATTTCCATTACCCAAAAAGATTCCTAGGGTCCTTTTACTGTCCATATATTCTTCTATCCTCAGTCCCAGGCAAACAGTAGAATGCTTTTTAAATAGTTTGTATTTTATATAAGTGTAATCACCCAACGTGCATACGATTGTACTTATTTTACTTAGAATAATAATTTTTAAGATCTACTAATTTTGTAGGCATCAGTGGTTCATTCTTTTATATTACTAATATTACATTATTTAGATATAACACAATCTATTTATTCATTCAGTAGCTGATAGACAATTTAGATGATTTCAGATTTTGACTATTCCAAATATAATTGTTATAGATGTTAATATGCAAATCTTGGTGGAGCTACATCTTTATTTATCTTGAGTAAACACAAACACCTAGGAGAGAAAGGCTAGATTAAATAGTAAATGCATTTTATAATTGTAAAAGATACCGCTTGAGAGTTTTCTAAGGTTGTACAATTTTACAAAAGCAGTTTATATGTATTCTATAATAGTTCCTCCAAATTCTCACCATCATTTGTAATTTTCAGTCTTTTAAATTTCAACCATTCAACTGAATATACATGGATTTCTCAATGTGGTTTTAATTTGCATTTCCCTGATGACTAATAATGTTAAATATCTTTTCATGTCTTTATTGACCATCCATATATATCTTCTTTTGTGAAGTGTCTGTTCATCTTATTTTCCAGGATTTATTGGGATTTCTAGTTATTATTACTGAGGTGTAAGAGTTTATTTTTTTCTAACTTTTTTCATGTATATGTTATTGATGTTTTTCCAATTATATTGTTTCTCTTTTGTTTTCTTAACAGTGTTTGAAACTTTAAGTTTTAATCTTGATAAATTTCAGTTTAAAGAATTTTCTTTTGCGGTTTACTTTTGTGGTTCCTATACAGTAAATTTTTGCCCATTCTAGGTAAAAGGGTTTACATTTTGTTTGGAAATATTTTGTTAATTATCATGTATAGTTTTAGATAAGGCTCAATGTTTATTTTTATTTTCTATACAACTACATAATACAATTTTAAAAGTAAAAAAGGCAAGTTTCTTTTTTTTCATTGCATTATCTTAGCACCTGAATTAAAAATCAATTGGCCAGATAAGTTCCCCCCTCCCCCCCGGGCTATTTATCCTGTTTCACTGATATTTGTTTATGTTTATACCAATACCATACTGTCTTGATTACTTTAGCATTATGGTGAATATCAAAGTCAGTAGTGTTAATCCTTATACTTTTTTATTCTTTTCAAAAATTGCTTTAGCTCTTCTAGGCTATTTACAATTCTATATAATGTTGAATTCACTTTTCAACATTTGCAAAAATTGTTGAACTTTTGATGATATTTTATGGGTAAACTTGAGAGAACTGACATCCTAAGGTTATTGAGTTTTAAAATCCGCGAGGATGGTGTATCTCTCAATTTATTTAGACTTTATTTAATTTCTTTTACAATGTTTTGTAGGTTTCAGCATACTTGTGTTACACATCTTTTATTAAATGTATTCTTAGTTACAGTAAGTTCTCACTTAGAGCCATTAATAGGTTCTTGGAAATTGTGACTTTAAGCAAAATGACATATAACAAACCAGTTGCTTTGTTCTTGAAGATAAAAGCAAAGTTACATTGAAGGAAACAATGTTATTCAAGAACCTTCTATATACCATTTCACTTAAAGTTGCAGTCTCCAAGAATCTATCCACGACGTTAAGTGAGGACTTACTGTATATTATTTTTTGCTGCTATTGTAAACTGAAATGTTTTAAGATTTTATTTTCCAACTGCTTGTTACAGGAATATAAAAAATATTTTTCTACATCACCGTGACTTTGCTGAATTCACTAGTTATTTTCCCTTTTAATATTATGAAATATATCTCTGTGTGTTGAATAACACTAATTATTTTGAAGTCAATTTATCTGATGTCATTGTTAGGTGGCTAATTTATGGCTCATAATTTATACCCTTAATACTGAACAATATATAATGGTATGTTTCAAATTCTTTTGCACCATTTTGTAAAATATAAGAACACCTGCGAATAGGTCTACTTACCCCCACTATCCTTTAATTGCAGTTGTCTTATGAATTAATGTTTATGCAGATATAAAATTCACAAAATAATTTGTAATATTTAAGCAGTAAAATATATTTTTAAAAAATTATTTAAAAGTTTAAAAAAATATTTTGTCATCCTTAAAACTATGTTAAAAACATGTACTATCCTGTGTATTTATTATTACATGTCCAAATTTTTGTCTGATATAATTTTTAAAAATTTCCCTTTAATCTGAAGACTTTTTCGTCTTTTTTTAGCAGTACTTTTTTTTCAGTGTAAGTTTGATGGCAATATGTTCCCTTGGTTTTCTTCACCTGAAAATGTATTTATTCAACATTTATTGTTGAAATATGTTTTATTAGGCTTTAGATTATGAGGTAACTTTTTGTTAATTCTATAAAGATGTATTTATTTATTTATTTATTCATTTTTAACTTTCTTCTGGTCTTTGTGGTTTCCAATGAGAAATTTATGATTATTCAAATTGTTGCACTTCTACTACAATATGTTATTTTTGCTGCGTACTTTAAAATTTTCTCATGATAGAGGCTTTAAGAAAATTGAGTATGATTATCTACACAATGTCTTCTGAATTTGCCTTATTTGTCTACTAAACTATTAAATCTAAAATCCCGTTCATTTACCAAAAATGATAGCTATAGCCATTGTTTTTCAAGTGGCTATTCTGTGACATTTTTGTTTTCATTTTCTGGGACTTGTTACCTACATATTAGAACTTTTGATATTGAATCATTGCTCTTTCAGACTTTCTTTAGTTTTTTTTTTTTAAGCATTATTTTCTCTCTCTCATTTTTTGGTTTAATGAAACCGATTGAAGTTTAAGTTTACTGGCCCTTTTCTCTGTCATCTCCATTCAATTATTAAGTTCATCTAGTAATTATTTCTTCAGGTATTTATTTATTTCAGTTCTAATATTTTACTTTTTTTACATTGTATTTTTCCTGAGATTTTCTATTTTTATTCATTATAAGTGTGTTTTATTTACCTTATACAACAAAGTTTTACCTTCCTCATGTGATAATTTTAGTGTCTGAGCCATTCAGACTGGCATCTGTTGATTATCTTTTAACCTTGAAATGGGTCACATTCTTGACCTTCCTATACTGAGTAATTTTAAATTGCTTCCTGGCCATTGTGAGTGTTGTGCTGTATAGATTCTAGATTTTGTTCTAGTTTTTTCTCCTAAAGTTGTTAATGCCTTTGACTTTAGTAGGCAATTTATATGTTTAAGCTCAAATTGTAGGCTTTCACATCTATTGTGCATAGTGGCTCACATCTCACATGTTTTGTCATTCTTAGTTGTAAGTTTCATTAATTTTTACCCACCATGCCCCATTCATCCCATAAGTGGTCCAGTAGTCTACCAATAACTGTTTTGAATTTATGCACTGAAATAATGGTTCCTTTTCACTAGATCTCTCTTCTCTGTATCTTACTTCTTGGGAGCCATTGTTACCTGAAATACCCTCACCTGTTTTCTCTGACCAGCAGTCATTTTAAACCTGTCTCCACTGAAATTATAGCTACTCTAAGGGCAATCACCCATAAAAAGGGAATTTTATTCTATGCTGCTCCAAGTTTATGACTCCCCTGTGGAAACTCCCTGCTTTGTTCATCCTCTAAAGCCCTCAGTTACTTGAATTTTGCATATATATATATAGCTATATAGGCATAGACATAGATGTAGATATTTGAGTCACCTCAAAGTATCACTTTGTTGTCAAGATTGGGGTGTAGCACAATCACAGCTCAACACAGCCTCGACCTCCTATGCTGAGGCAATCCTTCTGCCTCAGTATCCTGTGAATAGGTGCGTGCCACCACACCCAGCTAATTTTTTTTTCTTTTTTTTTTTGGTGGAGATGAGGTCTTTTTATGTTGACCAGGATGGTCTTCATCTCCTAGCCTCACAATCCTTCCACCTTGGCCTCCCAATATGGTGGTATTGCAGGCATAAGCCACTGTGCCCAGCCTGTTTATTGTATTTTATCCAGCATTTGTGGCTGTTATTTGTATGCTAACTGATTTTTTAAAGACATTACTCCTTAATTTCACACACACAAATTTCATGTCAAATAATTTTTGAATAACTAAGGAAATAACGTTATACCTTTCTCTCAAAGGAATTATAAATATTTTAATAAATGTTATCAATGTCACTAATATCTATTTTGTAAAGGAACAATAACAATGATTCTTTCTTGAAATTTTTATTTATTTATCAATCTTATTAATGTGCTAGTTGACTTAAATGTAAGTATTGAAAAGCATCAGACTAAATTCTTCAGGTAATGTATGCTTGTACATCTTTGGGAAAAATATTTCTACTTCATTGTCTCTAAAGCATGGTTGATTCACATTTAATTATCTTAAGAATAGGCCACTTATAACATTAATCCACAAAGCTGAATTTATCATTTGTAAGAGATGGCAACTTTGAAGCTGACGTTTATTTTATATCAATGAGATTGCAGCTGCAGATGAAGTGCAAATAACAAATTATGCAAAATAAAAGTCTAATCATGAGGGGAAACTTCAGTTGAATATTTCTCTTTGATTAATAATCTATAAGCAGATAGCATCTAATTTAAATTTACACAAAAGCATAACTGCAGTTGAAAAATGACTCCTATTTAGCAGGGACACCAGTCCAAGTCTCTGTCTTATCTCCTCTGTGTATAGCCAGCGACTTTAGTCACTTAATTTTGAACTGGCACTTTTAGAATTAATGCCTAGAGAATAGAAAAATTATAAAAGCTTTACTTTATGTATTCTATTTATGTCCACTCACCTACTTATCTTCTTCAAGTCTTTTCAGATCCTTATAAGGTTAGAATGATTTTCCACTTATGGCCCAGATACCTACTTAAAAAAGAAACGTCAAAAGAGACTTTGAACTAGAGCTCAAACTGTTCTAGTTTGTCAAATACCATCTTAAATTGATGACTTGAATTGAAAACATAATTAATTCAAGTAAATGTGATGAATCTCCTTTTTTACAATTATCTGGACTTTAAAATGTTATTAAAATTTCCTAGCCGGGCTTGGTGGCTCAGACTGTAATCCCACGCCTTTGGGAGGCTGAGGTGAGTGGATTGCCTGAGCCCGTGGGTTCGAGACCCGCCTGGGCAGTGAGACCTCATCTCTACAATAAATCCAAAAATCAGCAGGGTGTGGTAGCGCGTGCCTGTAGTTCCAGCTACTTGGAAGGCTGAGGTGGAAGGATCGCCAGAGCCCAGCAGGTCGAGGCTGCGGTGGCCGGGAGCGGCCACTGCACTCCAGTCTGGGCGACAGAGTGAGACTCCAACTCAGAAAAAAAGATTTCCTAATAATAAATTTCGTTTTCTTTATGGGCTTTTTAAAAATTCTTTTAGGAAACACTAACACTGATTAGTGTTGCTTAAACAGCAGTAACACAAACACCAATTATCCGAGTATAAATAGATAATTAAAAGCTATACTTTTTCACATTAAATACTGTCAAGTCTAAGATGTATTACCTGAATCTGTAATGTAACTAAATACCTTATATAATGCATTACTGTTAATATTGATCATACTGATAAAATTTGACCATTGGCAGAGGTTCTACACTATTAAGTAGGAAATTTTAGAGGGAAAGGAAGGAATTATTACTTGAGTTAATGACCCTTGGACGGGGATTTAGAAAGTCTAATTCCTACAACAATACAACTATAGCTAGTTGTATAACACTAATTGTATAATACTCAAAAACTCATTTGACCTCTAAAATCGGTTTCTTCAGCTGTACAATTAGACTTTTTTATTAATCACCTGTAATTTCTCTTTTCTCTCCCAAAATTGGCATTTCCAAGAATAAAACTCCTGAATGTAATCAGAAATTTAACAGTCTCTAAGTAAAAGTCTATTTGTCAGTGGGTGAAGGGTTTCTAAGCAATGATACTTCTCATAATCATGTTCACTTATATGTGTTTTGAATGCTCAAAGAACTGTTAGACACAGTCTCTGTCCTGAAGGAGTTGGCTGGCAAAGTTATACATATAAAAAGATAATGAATGGTTTTAAAAGTACTAGAACAATATATACATTTCCAAAGTGAATGTGAATTTTTTAGCACACAATCTGTTAAATTTCTGATTACATTCAGGAATTTTATTCTTGGAAATGCCAATTTTGAGAGATAAAAGAGAAATCACAGGTGATTAATACAAAAAAAATCTAATTGCATAGTTGAAGAAACAGATTTTCGCGGTCAAATGAGTTGCCGAGTATTATACAAATAGTGGTATACACCTAGCTATACTTGTATTGTTATAGAGATTATAATCAAATTTAAGTCATATTAAATAGATAGTACATCAGCCCTGTATTTTCTGTTTATCTTGAAATTTGTGTCTAGTAAGAGACATTATCTTATTCACTATTCAGAGGTATCTTTAAAACATTATTTTGAATATCTCTAATTGTTCCTTTGAGCCATATAAATTTTTCCTATATATTTTTATTCTCTGTAATGTAAATTTGCTGGTTTTATGATGCAGAGATTAAATAAAATGAAAAGATCTTCCTTTCAGGTCAGTGTTCTGTGTGAGAAAAAAATACATCTGTTTGCAAGGTGACATTTCTTTCAGGGTTCACTCATGGCACAATCTGGGGATACATAGACCACAGAACAATGGCTGTCAGGAATTTAAAACTTTAGAAATTGTATTAATCATATTTGCAGGAATTCATTTAATCTCCTGAAAAAGCCAGTTAGTTACTGGTTATTTTAAATTATTTTGCAGCAAATATGCTTAAACCTTATTCCACTCTTATTTTCTTGTAATAATTTCCAAGAACTATAATTATTGTTTAAATAATTTAACAGGAAATAATTTAACAGAGCTGAATGTTATTAAGGTTCTTGATACTCATCAACATCTTACTTTCAGAAAACTGGTACGTTTGTCGTTCTATCTGGCATCTTTGTCAACATGCTGGATGTTATCACTTCAAAAATAAATAAACAAACTCATATATAAATTTTACCATCTGAAAGTTGAGTGTTTTGGTTTTTTTTTGAGAAGAAGGTCTATGTTTAAGTCAAAATCCCATGATCAAGATATAGCCTGTTTTCTCATATTGTCTTCAGTTGGTGAAAAGGGAACCATATTGTCTGTGAATTGTGTCTTAGAATAGGCACTGACACCAAAAAAAAAAAATTCAGTCTTAACTCTTTGGCAGTGACCAGGAAAACAGATCTGTATTCTCAGCTTTCTCTGGTGTCAAAGAGACAGGTAAGAAAGGATGTCAGTTCATATTCTGGTGTAACATCTAGGCATAACAAAATTTGGCAGGAACTTGGTCTCTCCTCAGCTGTGTTTTTCTTTGTATTGCCTAATAGCCTTGACCATGTAAGCCTAAGAACACAGAAAAGGAGACAAACCCTCTATCGTGCTATGTGTAATGCTGGCATCTTTTTAAAGCAACATTTTGAGCTAAATAACTCTTAACCATTTCAGAGCAGTGATATTTCTTCATCAGAATTTAGATCAATGAATAAATCTGATTCCCCGCTCAGATGTGGGATATACACATATTTATGAGATGATTTTTATTAGGAAGCATTTATTAAGCAACAATTTATGCAGAGTTTATGCTTGGTGCAAAACTATCTATGCAAAACTTAAGGTAAACGTAGGTGGTTACTTAGAAAAACATACCTTTCAAGTGAATCCTGAGGGAGAATACATATTATAAATACATGGTTTGACCGGGCTCGGTGGCTCAGCCTAGTAATCCCAGCACTTTGGGAGGTTGAGGCGAGTGGATTGCCTGAGCCCATGGGTTCGAGATCTGCCCAGACAACTTGGCGAGCCCTAGTCTCTACAATACATCAAAAATTAGCCGGTCATGGTAGCACGCCTGTAGTTCAGACTACGTGGAAAGCTGAGGCAGAAGGATCGCCGGAGCCCAGCAGATCAAGGCTGCGGTGGCCAGGAGTGTGCCACTGCACTCCAGTCCGGGCGACAGAGTAAGACTTCACCTTAAAAAAAAAAAGTAGTTGCACATTAAAAAATAATAATAAATAAATGAATACGTGGTTTATAAAAGTAGAGACGCAAATAGTATCTTAGGTTAAAGTTGAAAACACCAAGATAGGAGCACACTAAACCTGAATAAATCTCTCTCCTAACCACTTCTTTAAAGACAGTAGTTTTTAACACAGTACAGTCTTTCAAGATATTCAGAGCCCCTTTCAAGCAAATAGAAACTCTGTGACCTGACTACATGTTTTGTTAAGTTGAGTGATAACAGTGTATTATCATGGTCACCTTCCTGAGAGGGTAGCCCAACTCCATTTTCAGAAACTGTTTATTCTTACTCTTCTTTGCATACACCTCAGAAACTTTCATCTCCTTGTCTTAAAGCAATATTCCTTAAACTTTGTTATCTAAAGCACGATCCAACTTTTAATGTAAAATCAAACTGCCTAACTGCAACCCTCTCATCTGTTATTTCTTCCAAGACCTGGAAGGAATGCTCTCAACATAGACTATTAGCCCACCCAGTAGAACCAAACAGCATTCTCTGAGCCTCAGCTGGTAGGCCACCACAGTTCTTTCAAACAAATTGCTGTCACCATTTGCAACCACTAATTCTTTTCTTCAAGGAAATGTCATTCAGATTTATCCTACCTCCTTCACCTTGAGTATCATAAATTGAATCTAAGACTTTTTCATTTCCCAAATTTACACCTGCAGGTGTCTTTTAACTATTATCCCACTCTCTTCTAATCTACTAATATCAGTATCATAACCTGTAATACTTTTCATCAGATTGTTTGTTTTTTCAAACCATTATTTAGACACATCTTTCCTTTTATAGCGTAAAAACTCCTGTATGAGACTGTTAAGGTTATTTAAATTCTGAGTGTCTCCAATTTCCTCTCTAGAACTTACCACAGGAAATTAAAGAGATATCAATTGACCAATAAGTTATTTTTGTTGGAATTTATTCTAATTGTTAAATTCTTGCTGTAATTTAATAAGTGACTTTGTGACCCACTGCTATTTTTGTTGCTGTTGTTGCCTAAGGAGAGTTTAATAAAGGTAGATCACATGATCTCTCAAGAGAATACGAAGACGGGGACATGATAATAAAGCTATAGAGTAAAAAATATTCATTAGTCACTTGCTCTAGAGGACTAGGTCATGGAATATTTTTGAAAAATTTAAAAAATTTGAAACTTCTTTTTTGAGGCAAATAATGACTAATATACATTTATTGAATTAAATCAGTGTCTTTGCAATGGCCCAAAGGTTATAGAATTTAATACTGGTAAGAAACATACTAGTTGCATTGTTTTTCTCATTTTGGAAATAAAAGACTGTGTTTGTGTACGTATATACATATATATATTTAATATATATTCTTTTATTTTCAAATATATATACAATATACAAAATAAAAGAATATATGTTTCAAATATATATATTTGAAAATAAAAGAATGTATGTGTATATATATGTATATACAATTTTTCCAAGATAAACAAAGAAATAAAAATTTTAATTCTCCTGTTGCCCCAAGCCTGTCTCCTTAAATGCTTGCTTATTTATTTATTTGTTTGGTTTTTGGTAAATACCTTTCTAGTTCTGCAGTATATGCTGCTTCATTATATGCAATTTTTTTCCATATTCTGATTCTTCCAATGCTAAGCTAAAGACAAGTGTTTTTTTATGACATGTAAGGAGAGGATTTGGCATCTGATCATATTTAATTTTTGTCAGTATAGAATAAACTGCAGATGTGAGGAGTGAAAAGAAAGATGAGGGAGAGAAAGACATCATGGGCAAATTTCTGTTCATTGTCAGATCATGACATATTCCAGCCAAAAATGTTCCTATCTTGTTACCAAGAGGATAATATTGGTTTAACTAATTTGTTAAAAATAGAAATTTTGACTCGTCTTTTAAAATAAAATTTAATATGTATGGAGCCCCTACTATGTGTTAGAGTCATATTCTCTATCATTTTTCCCACCAATACTAAGAATGAAAATACTATGCTTCAGATGCAGAATTGTCAGTTAAACTCTGACAAGTATCAAAATTCACACAGATTGAAACTCTATAGCTCCATTGTTCTGTGGCTTTGCCATTTTATATATCATTAGAGGATATTGTGTCTCTCAAATTAGTGATATAAAATTATTTGTAAAATGAAGCTCTCTAGCCAAAATTTAAATTGACACTCAAGGCAATGATAGTGTGCTGATTACTAATGCAATATTGTATTAAATGTTTTTTAAAATTATGCATCCTTATTGATATTTGCTCTGAAAATTAAAATTTTATTGTCTAAAAGAGAAATTGTTCGATAAAGTTTATTTTTAGACTTTGATAAAAATTTGAGGTGCAATCTTAATTCGCAAGAGAACATGCTCTTAGGATTCGACACTGGTAACCCAAGCACTAGATATTTATTCCTCAATGTGTGCTTTTACGCTTTTTTGTTTGTTTGCTTAGAATTGTCAAAATTAATATTAAACCAAAGTTTTCATTACTATCACAAGCATATCATATTTTACAGAATAGATTTAAACTTAAACTATAAGACTAGAAGATAAAGCCAAATAGCACTATATTAAAAATATAAGTAAGTCAAAATGTGTTCTTATGTTTCTTGTCCACTTCATTCAGTGTTGCTTGTCACCAAGTACTGATTAATTTCCTTTGAAATGTTCCTCTCACTTTTCTCTTGAGAATTGGATTGTTGAATCTAGCAGCAGATCACAGCCACTCATAAACACTTGGCTGAAGGACTCTCAGCCTCTGTAAAAGATTTTGAGTAAAATAAGCCTCGCAATTCTGAAGGGACATCCTTCAGGCAGTGAGAAAACAAGAGTCCATCTGTTTCTTAGATCTGTTTCTGCTATCAGAAAAGTCAAAATTAAAAATGCTGGAGGTGAGCGCCATTGTTAATTTATTGGACTGGTTATCAATGAGGTGTCCTCTTGCATGGATAGAGGCTGATAGAAGTACTCTTAGAATAAAAATAGGAAACACTGTTTCTATTTTCTTAGTCCAAAACAATCTTTGTCTTTAACGACTTTGAGAAAAATAGTGAAAATATTAAGTAAAAGGAAAGAAAAGATGGGAGCTTGCATTTTTCCTCTGATGCCTGTATTAAAACTAGTCAGATGCAATCAGATGCCCTTGACCATGTCAGGTTAGTCTATTAGTCTACAATTCTCAATGAGTCTGCAACTCTAAACTTTCAAAAGATAGGGAAGAAAAGAGTTCCAAGAAGGAAAACCAAAGATTTTCAGACTATTAATAACTGAGTTGATTAATGAAATGATGTCAGCCTAGATACAATGCCCTTATGGCTTTGCCCTGATCTCTTCCACCATTCAAAGACTTGGATACCGATGTCAAAGAAGGTATGCTTGTCACTTTTGGCAATGCCGTAACTATGGGAGACCCAGCTAATATGCTTAAAAAATATATAAATTTAATTCAACTATATCGCTAACTATTGTGATATATTTAAATTAATTTAAGAAACGTAAATAATTACCTGTTGTCACACAAGATGAAATTTAATGCAGATAGGTGTAAAAGCCCACATTTAATAAAATCAAATATATGAAAGCACACATATTTATGCAGATATGTAGAAATAAAAGCTATTTAACAGCTGTTTATGTACAAGAGATATATGACCATTTTAGTTGATTACCTTTAGCACTTTGTGAGCCCATAACATTATGTGGCTATCAAAAGCATTCTCATGTAATTTTAGTATATTTAGAAATAATGTGCTAAAATAAAAGAAGAAAATGGTTCTATTGCATTCTACCATTCTTATGTCCTTTAGTATTTACTACCACTTAATATTTTCAATTCTTTTTTAATGTATATCCTTTTCACTAGATTGTAAATTCTACATCAACCTGTGTTATTCCCTAATGCATGTTCAACTCATACCTAGTACAGTACATGACCCAAGAAGTATGTTCTTATTGTCTCATATATAGTATGTGAGGAAAACTTAGTGGTATAATATTGAAAAGTTAGGGTCTGGGTGGAAATACTATAGCCTAGAAAACAGGCCAACAATCAATATGTAGAACTCAGAGATTAATTTAAGTTCAACATATTATATAATAACTAAACTTTGAAGTATTACAAAATGGAGTAGACTAGACTTCTGATTAAACATGGTTGAATAAAAACACATTTGTGCCTATGACCTTGGAGACACCAAGTAGGCTGAGGGTACAAGTTCTTAGAAAATAGGGAGAAAGTGATAGTTGACATCTTTATCCCAAATGATGACACGTCTCTAACTCCTTTCCCCGATGAGTTCCAAGAATCCTGCCTGTTCACTGTACTCTGTAATGAAGAAAAGTAGAAAGCTTTTATCTGAAAATGGGACAATTCAAGAGAAAAGATGCATAGATATTACCACATAGTTGTTCCAAATAAGATAGGGCTGTCTGGTTACTCTACGTTAAAGATTATCATTCCTCAAACTATGTCTGTGATAAGAAGTTCCGATCAGCCTGTAGTGACTGTCTCCTAAGTGAGATTGGCTATTCAATGATGATAAGTTATGTGAGCAAAGCTTCTAACATGAAAGAGGCAATTGCCAGAAATTAAAGAATTGGTACATGAAAGCAGAGAGCATAAGAAAAATATTAATGCCCACAGAAAATTTTAGAAATGATTTTGTTAAAAATAAGATGCTATAAACATATAATGCTAAGAATATATAGTCAATACAAATTTTTTAAAAGGTAAAGACATTTAAAGCAATAAAAAGATGTAGGTAGACAAGAGGGGAAATGTAAAACAAACAGAAGACCAATTCATAAAGATCAATGAGAATTCCAGAAAGTGAGAACAGAGAAAATGTAAAAGAAGATATTTTCACACGAATTCAAAAACCTTGTATATTTTAAGGACGTGTTTCTAAGCTAAGTACCATGATGGAGAAAAAATGCTAGGGCACATCATTACTAAATTGCAGAATGCAGAAGATAGAGTGAAGATCCTAAAAATTTCCAGGGAAGAAAATACAGATTTGGGAACATGGAATAGCCAAAGTGATCTCCACAATGGCAATATCAGACATTAGAAGACATTGGAGAAATGCCTTCAAAATATCGAGGGAAAATTATTCCCAAGCTAGAGATTCATGTTTAACCAGAAAGAATAATACCAGAATGAAGATACTTGAAATTACAAGAGCTCTTAAAGCAATTACTTTCTTAGGAAACTACTAGAAAATTGCTACACACACACAAAAAATGATGAAAATCACAAAGAAAGAAAACATGAGACTGGTGTCCAGGAATCAGAAAATTCATCACAGGAGAGATGAAAAGGTAATTATCAGGAAGATACTACAGAGATGACTCAGATTGACATTTATTAGAAGGCCCAAAGAGTAACTAATTCAAACAAAATGAAGAGCATCAGAAACTCACACAGAGACATGTACAAGTTAAAAATAAGTAAATGAAAACAAATAGTGAGCAAAAGAACTGAAAAAAATACCAGATCCTATTGTGACACCAATAGCAGATCCTATCCTAATGTTTGCAGAATTGGGAGATAAATTAGTTCTTATTACACAGAATACTAAGAAAAACAACGTAGGATAAGTGAGTTATTAGCTTTAGTAAGACCAAAATTGTATCAAGTAAAAACAATGCAATTAATAGGTTATGTTGAGGATAATATTTGCATAGTCATTAATAGTGAAACTACTGAATGCTAATTTATTTTACAATATTGAAATATACCCATATGAAATGGAGGTGGTGAATATTTGGAGCTCTGTATCCTCATTATTAGTGGGAAGTCAATACAGAAGATGTAAAATTTTAAAAACAATAAGATGATATATTACAGTTATTGATTGCTTCATAGCTATTCAAAAATCTAGTAGTTTTAAAACATCAGATATTTATTATTCCACATAGTTTCTGTAGGTCAAGAATATGATAGTGGCTTAAATATGTGGATTGAGTTTTTGTGAGGTTAAAGATGCCAGCCAGGGTTGCAGTCATTAAAGCTTGACTGGTACTCAAGGATCTGCTTCCAAAATGACTCACTCACAAGGATTGCAAGCAAGTACTGACTGTTGGCAGGAGGCCTCAATTTACTCCACATGGGTCTCTCCATATATCTGTTTAAGACCCAAGATATGACAGTTGCATTTTCCAGAGCAAGTACTTCCAGAAAGAGCCTGCAATAGGGAAATGTCTTCTCTGACTAGTCACAGAAGTCAGAAGTTGTTGTTTCATAGTGTGCTACTGGTTACTGAAATCAACCCTATTCATCATGGGAGAGGACCTGACATGGATAAGAACTGACCATTGGAAAGAAAAGATGATGGTGGTCATTGGAAGCTAGATACTACAACCAGTGTATGAGTATGTGTGTGTGTGTGTGTGTGTGTGTGTGTGTGTGTGTGTGTGTGTGTGTGTGTTCAACATGAGGTAAAATTTAGAACCAATTTCACCACAGTCTAAAAAAAGAGCTACCTGGGCACAGACCACAGACCTTTAAAAAGCGTGTTTTATAATTGTACATATGAATGAAGCTACATGTCTGGGACTCTCTCTAAAATGTTTGTAAATCTTTTGTAGCTTATTTTGTTTACTTTGTGATTATTGAAAGAGATTTTGAGTTACCAAAAAGTATGCTGTATGCCTCTTTTAAATTCTTTTTATCTGCTCTCCAGCATCACTACTTTGGTGCAAGCCAAAAACTAAGTACTTGGAATTATTTTTTTATATTAACATAAAATAGAAATAAAAAGAAAATGAGAAACAAGAAAGTATAGCCTCCAGAATGAATATCTTTAAAAATAAGTCTTCTTGGTAGACCACTGATACGTTCAGCATTTCAGGAAATTAATTCATTGATTTGATAATGGTTGAGAATTGGTATCTTCAGACACAGGTCTTTTCCTTACATATCTATATTATATCAATTGATGTAACTTGCATTCTCACAGTAAAAAGGAAATAGAATTTTAATAACAGCTGGATTGTGTGACTAATACTCTTATTGTAGTGCATAAAAAATATCTTCATGCAGGAAATGAAAGGAAAAGAAAGTAACCAAGATCCTAATTTTTCAGTAGAAGAGTGAAATGTAAAATGATTATAGAAAATAGATCATTTTCAAATTAGTATTCTGCACTCTGAGGGAAGAGCATATTTTTTCATGCATAAATTATTTGAAAAAATATTTCAAAAACCTAATCTTAATCTAAGCAATGAACATTTAAAAAGTAAACTAATATCTTCAAGGGAATGAAATACTGCGTGTTAGAGAAGCAGACTCTAGCTCCACAGTAATTATTGCTTTGCCAACATTTCTGTGCAAAGCCTGATTCTGAAACTTTTTTTTTTCCTACCCTACAGCCTTGTTGACAGAATGTAATGTTTTCCCCAGGCTTCAAATACAATGTTGACTTTTTTTTTTTCTTCTTCAAGTGAAATTTTTTTGTAGCAATAAGGCTTTCTAACTTCTTCAAAAAATATATATGGTTCTGGTTTTCTTCATTCTTTTATTGTTGCTACAGATGAGAATGTTATAGGATTATTGCATTTTAGAATTGAATTTTGAAACATGTAGCCATAACATGAGGGGGAAGCAGCTCACAAATATTTGAAAAATCACTAGTGTTGGAATCAGCAGCTCTGTATTAGCATCACTACTTACTAGTAGGGTTGCTTTAAGTAAATCACTTCATTTTCAAGAGACTCTCTCTCTCTGCCCCCCTGCCTCTCTCTCTCTCTCTCAAAAATTGAAAAATGGAAGCACTGAATTTGATGATTTTTACTGTCTCTGTATACTCTAATATTATTCAAGGTTGAATAGAGTTATGGTGAGAATCAAATGTAGAATACACGTCTCCTGAATCTCATTTCGGCATCTTCAAAACATGTGATTTATGAATACTAAAAATAGAAAATATAATTATTCTGGATGTATTTTTGAGCTTATGAGAAATATTGCAATGTGGGAAAAAATGATACCCACTTTTGGCACTTTTCTGTGGCCCTCATTAGTGAACTGTGCTGAGTAGTAGAACATGTCTCTAGCCAAGATTCACATTTTTATATGACCATGAGCAACTGCCTAAGTACTTGACTTCTTCTTAAAATAAACAAATTAACATCTTGAGGAAGCATGAAATATTCCATTGAGAATCCAAAAGCATTCTGTTTTTATTTATTGTAAATGTTCTTCCTGGAATAAAGATGGAAAGCCATTCTGAAAACCAAGAGTGTTGTATTAGAATGTAGCAGTGCTGTAGTTTAGAGTGATGATTATCTTTGTGTTTCCAATAAACTGTTTGCAGGACTATTACATAAGTGTTGCTTTACTATATAACTTTAAGTATAAAGTCCTACTCTTCTATGAAATCCACTAAAAAGTACAACATTATAACTATAATTTCACTGACATATTCCTTCCACCTACATGTGTAGTGAAGTATCATGTATCTCCTTAATTCTTACTAAAACACTTCTAATGCAGTGATATCTTCTGTCAAAATGTAGTATGTGAGAAAGTGTATGTTTTTCAGGCAGACAGACCAGGGTTGGAATCTCTCTCTCTCTTTTTTTTTTTTTTTACTTCTTGTCTATTATGATCCTGGGAAAGTTACCAAATGACTCTGAGTCTCAGTTTCTTCCTCTGTAAAATGAAACTAATAGTACTTCTCTAATAAAGCTGAATTGATACATATAACTATATATGAAAAATTGCATAAAATTATGAAATAGAGAGGTTGGTATGCCTAGCCCAGTTAGATGAATTAACAATGCTAAATATGTCTGTGTATTTTTAGCCACTTCTGTGATTTTCTATTCAATGACAATAAAATATCACACCTGGTAATTTTAGGAATAATCTTATGACTAGGTAGAGTTGCTAAAGCAGTTGTATAAAATGGTACATAAATCAAAGCATATGTTTCTCTTTTTAATGAGTTCAAGCAGAACTGCAATGTGATCTTCATACTTTGCTGCTGCTCACAGAATGCATATTTAGCCAAAATCTCAAGGAGTCACATTTCCATAATGTGCAGAAGTTTGTTTCTGTGACTTGCTGTTGGAGTAATTGCTAGGAAAGCCAGATACTTGGATGCTATTATATATATGGATAGAAAGAGAATGCCTCCATTTATTGGAAGCTCTTGTCATGGTGTTTTGTGATTTGGTGCTTGACCTGGTGGGTGTCTCCCATTCATGAAGTTGAGGAAATTCCAGTGCTTAGTCCTATCTTTAATAAATGCCCGTGAACTATATGAAGGCTAACACTTGGCATAACATGTCAGTGTTTCCTGATTTATATATGTGGATATAATTTTTTTCTCTAGTGTATGAAAATCCTTGCATTATTCTATCATATCAGTTCTGTGCCTCAATGTCCATGAGTTCTTCAGGGCTAGCGCCTCCAGCTTATTTATCTGACATTAACTACCGCCTCTCCCGATGTAAAGTCTGCACTGTGATTCTAAGGAGTTTTACCATACAGCATAGTCCTTCTTCCGATGTTTTTTTTCCCCTCTCTTTTGCACTTCAATTCTCACAAGCCTCCATCTTCACTGAATCTGTTGCTGACAGCTTGAACAAATACTGCTAAGATATATTTCTTCTCTGAGACCCTTTTACACTTAGAGTCAATAAATTACTATCACAGTTTGTGTTCCAGCAAAAAAGTAGACTCTACGGTTTGGGTTTGAGTACAAGTAGATTATTTGGGAGGTAATCTTAAGAAATACCAGTGTGAAAGTGGAACAGAGAAGAAAAGGTACAATTAAGGGTCCATTGTGAAGTCTGCTAGCTCTGTGGGAAACAGGGATTGAATCCTCTGGGAAGCACTGAAGAATGATTTACTCAGACTGACTCCCATGCCTGCCCATAACAGGGAGAAGAGTAGATTCACTCCCTGTTTTAAAGCTGATCCCAGGGGCATTGATTACCAGTCACTTCTGCAGAATGCTAAAGGTGAGGTCTTAAAGAGCCGTGGGGCAGAGTAACACACATAGTGGTTTGGAATTCAGAGCAAGCACTGAAATAATGAGGACCAAGGGGTTAGGAACAGATAACTGAAGTGTCTACCATAATCACCTTTAAAGCATTCTTTATGTAGTTTTAGATTTAGAAATAACTTTAGGGATCACCTCCCAACTTATGTGTCTCAATAAGGTTGCTGATAGCATTATAGGTGGGGTAACATTGTAGGTAGGATAAGTCTTCATTAGGTGGTTTTTTTTCTGCATGTGGCCAGGTCTACCTATGAAGCATTAGTCAGGTACCCAGTTATTTTGGCTGTACATATCACACCCCTTACATTTTCAAGCATAATGTAGCTATGATTGTAATGTAACTGTTGGTGTAACTGATGGTGAAACAATTCCGTGAGCTCCACTGTCTTATGGAAAAGGAATTATAGCTTGGCGAGGTTAAGTGACTTCCTAATAGGCAATTAGCAACCTGAACACAAGTCTCCAGAACTCTCATATTGTGAGGACAGAGATGACCTCTTTGAGGGAGACTGTTGCTGAGATATTTTGCACCTGGGTAACAGAGAATGGTGGATACACATAAGTATAAAATAATGTTTCAATGAAAAATAATAAATTATTATGTGGGCTAGTCAAATTTCCCTCAATTTCCAATTTATACATTCTTTCCACTTTTTTCTTAAATATAAATAAGTATTCTATATGCACAAAGACAGAAGCACAGATAAACAATTAACTTAAAATTCCAGCCGGGCCAATGTAACAAGATATCATTCCTACCAAAAAAGCAAAAAATTGACCAGGCATGGTGCCACACACCTACACTTTCAGCTGCTTGAGAGGAGTCTGAGGCTGAGAATTGCTTAAGCCCAGAAGGTAGAGTTTGCAGTAAGCCATCATATGCCACTAGCACTCATCTTGGGCAATAGTGTGAGACCTGGCTCAAAAACAAAGAAATATAAATAAATTTATTTAAAATTATTACAGGTCAGTAAAATATTTGCATAAAAAATATTGTTGGAGATACCTTGTTATTGTAAGTTTACATGATACATGCTTTAATTCCATTATGTCATTACAAAAACACGCATGATTACCTGACTAGTTTGACCTTTTTAGCCAATACACTCTGTAAGTGCTTGGTGCTGAAGGTGTCGGTAACCTTTGTATCCATGTGTCTTTTTTGTTTTTTTGGAGTTGGAGTCTCACTCTGTCGCTCAGGCTGGAGTGCAGTGGTGTGCTCATGGCCACCCCAGCGTCAACCTGCTGGGCTCAGGAGATCCTTTCACCTCAACTTTCCAAGTAGCTGGAATTACAGGCATGCGCTACCACACCCGGTTAATCTTTACTCATTGTAGAGATGCAATCTAGCCAAGTTGCCCAGGCTGGTCTCAAACCTGAGGACTCAAGCAAGCCACTCGCCTCAGACTCCCGAAGTGCTGGGATCACAGGCTGAGTCACCGAACCCAGCCTAATTTTTTGATTTATTATAGAGATGAGGTCTCGCCAAGTTGCCCAGGCTGTTCTCAAACCCATGGGCTCAGGCAATCCCCTCACCTCAGCCTCCCAAAGTGCTGGGATTACAGGATTGAGCCATTGCGCCCGGCCCCATCTATCTTAAGTAAGTGGAATCTATCGGGGAAGAAAGTGAGATACTGAAAGCGAGGGCATTTTCAATATCACATCCCTCCCCTCATGATATATTTCTTCTACTGTTTTGTATTCTCCATCTCTTCCATAGACAGATGCTTTCAGAATCATTGGGGGTGCTGAGAAAAGCTGATACTCTATTGGGACTGTAAAGGTTAAAAAATGATCAAGAACCATAATGCCAACAAAAAAAATAATTCCAAAAATTGACTGAGTAAAAAAAAAATTTTTTTTAAAGGGGATCAGAAAATAAAATAAAAGTAAAATTAAATAATTTTGTTAAAAATGGAGATAAAACAGAATAAAAACTCAGAATGCAAATTCAACTATTTTGTTTCACTTTAAAAATAAATAAAACAGATTAAATAATTTAAGCAAATATTTAAATACTACCAAGAAAGCAATGAAAAAATAAACAAATATTTAATAATGGAATCACTGTTATAAAATTGGTTATAATTTTTTACACCTTAAAAGTTTCTGGGTCGGGCTCGGTGGCTCAGCCTGTAATCCCATGCCTTTGGGAGGCTGAGGTGAGTGGGTTGCCTGAGCCTGCGGGTTCGAGAACCGCCTGGGCAACTTGGCGAGACCTCATCTCTACAATATATCAAAAATTAGCCGGGTGGTAGCGCACACCTGTAGTTCCAGCTATTTGGAAGGCTGAGGTGGAAGGATTGCCAGAGCCCAGCAGGTCAAGGCTGCAGTGGCTGGGAGCGGTCATTGCACTCCAGTCTGGGCGACAGAGTGAGACTCCAACTCAAAAAAAAAAAAAAAAGTTTCTGGTAAAGAACTGTACTAATTCAGTCAATTTTACACATACAAGGATATTCCATTTGTTTTTTCATTTCAGATTGTTTTACACCCAAAGTAGAAGCATGGGTTTTAAATCTTCCAAAAATGGATAGTGTTTATCTCATTTGATTAACTTATTATAAATTCTGGAGTGGCAGGGTGTTGTGGACTGCATCATACATGCTACACAAATACAAATTCTGCTCATAAAAATATGGCATTACAAAATAATGTCCTTTCATGTACCTGCAGTTAACTATAAAAATGTAAACTCAAGCTGAAGGATATTTGTTAAAAAAAAAGGTGGAGCAATGAATTTAAAATATAAATAAAACAAAAAAGCAGATCCAAGATGGTCACCAGGGAGTAACTGACCTGGCATCTCCTGTGGATGAGAACAGAGAAGACAGACCTAGTCATCAATAAACTCAGTAAGTAGCCGGGCTGGGTGGCTCAGTCTGTAATCCCGCGCCTTTGGAAGGCTGAGGTGAGTGGATTGCCTGAGCCCGCGGGTTCGAGACCCGCCTGGGCAGCAAGACCTCATCTCTACAATAAATCAAAAAAAATCAAGCCGGGCGTGGTAGCGTATGCCTGTAATTCCGGCTACTTGGAAGGCTGAGGTGGAAGGATCGCCGGAGCCCAGCAGGTCGAGGCTGCGGTGGCCGGGAGTGGCCACTGCACTCCAGTCTGGGTTACAGAGTGAGACTCCAACTCAAAAAATAAATAAATACATAAATAAAAAATTTAAAAAAAAATAAACTCAGTAAGCTTGAGTAGTTTTGGATGGACAAAGCACCCTGCATCACGCAGAGGATTCTTGAAATGCATAGAGTCAATGAGGAGAGAGGCCAGGCGACTGACCTAGGAGCCAGGGGATCCCATTCCTCCTGAGCACCAAGCTCACATAATATCTGAAGCCCCAGCCGGGCTCGGTGGCTCAGCCTGAAATCCCGCACCTTTGGGAGGCTGAGGTGAGTGGACTGCCTGAGCCCGTGGATTCGAGACCCGCCTGGGCAGCAAGACCTCATCTCTACAAAAAAAATCAGCCGGGCGTGGTAGCGTGCGCCTGGAATTCCAGCTACTCGGAAGGCTAAGGCGGAAGGATCGCTGGAGTCCAGGAGGTCGAGGCTGCGGTGGCCGGGAGCGGCCACTGCACTCCAGTCTGGGCGACAGAGTGAGACTCCAACTCAAAAAAAATCTGCAGCCCAGCCTTCTGTGACAGAGAGATTGAGTGCTTTTAACATGGTCTGGGTTGGTTCCCTTTCTACCAGTCAGGCACAGGTCATTGGTTCCAGCAGGAGGAGACCTGATAAGGGCACAATTGTGTGCTGCTAGAACGTGAAGCTGGGAACCCACCCTCATACCGAATGACTGCTGCCAATCAAACCCTGAGAGCATGTTTCCTGCCGGCAGTGCACAGTGGCTGGCATCCAGGAAAGCTACAGAGCACCCTCAGTGTCCACGATCAGTGTATGGTGGCTAGCCTCCGCTCACTCCCAGACCAGGAGGGTTTTCCTGTCATTATCACATGACCAAAGTCTGGGTCCCTCCATGAAAGGAAATCTGCTGTTTTCAAGTGCTGAGTGCAGCCTCTGACAGTGGAGGGAGAGTCACAAAAGCACCTGGAGGCCATGTTTCTAGTGGGAATGGTTACTGCTTGTGCATGGCTTGATACTGGTGCAGGACTCTTAGCTCCCAGGGGACCTATCCTTCCACTTTATCCTCACATAGAGCTTGCAACAAGGATTGGAAGGCAGTTGGGGCGGCCAGACCATGGGAAAAACTCTGCAACAGAAAATCAGTTTGAGTTCTGAGCACTGCCCAGCAAGACTGGTGGAGCAGTAGTAAATACCCCTCTCTCTGTTTCCCTGTGTGAACTGTTTTGAATGGCAGAAAGGGCACAAGAACAGGATTATTTCTAACTACAAAACAAAGTTTAAAAATAATAGTAATAAGAGAAGAGCTGCCCATCATAGATGAGGAAGAACCAGAGTAAAAACACCAGAAATCCTCAAAGTCTTAGAGTGTTCACCTACTAAAGCACCTTCCTGTCCTCAAACAATGGAAGTCACCTGAACAAACTGTCCCTGATGTCAGACACAGAATTCAGACACAGGATGGCAAAAGCAGTTAAGAAAAACCATGAGAAGTTGGCAAAGATCACCCAAGCCACATAAGAAGTAAAAGTTGAGATGACCAATATTAGAAAGATCCATTCTGAAATCCTGAAAATAAAAAATTCTCTCCTGGAATTTCAGAATAAAATGACAAGCCTCGGGAGCAGAAGTGATCAGGCAGAGAAAAGAATTTCAGACCTTGATGATCAAAATATTGAACTAACCAAGTCTGACAAAAACAAGAAGAAAAGGCTTTAAAAAGAATAAGCAAAGTCTACAAGAGGTGTGGGACAATTAAAGAAGCCAAATCTATGGTTGATTGTTACCCCTGAAATATAGGAGAAAATTGAGAACACCTTGAAACAAGTCTTCCATGAGGTCATTCAAGAAAATTTCCCAGAGAGATGACTATCCAAGTGCAAGAGATTCAGAGAATCCCTGCAAGGTATCACATGAGAAAACCATCTCCAAGACACATAGTAATCTGTATCTACAAGGGAATCATGAAAGAAAAAATCCTAAAGGCAGTTAGAGAGAAGGGTCAGATTACCTACCGGGAAGACCCATCAGAATTGCAGCAGACTTCTCAGCAGAAACCCTATAAGCCAGAAGGGACTTACGTTCCATCTTCAATATTCTCAGTGATAAACAATTCCAACAAATGATCTCCTAACTTGCCAATTTAAACTTCATCAGTGATGGAGAATTAAAATTCTTCCAAAACATCCAAACCCTTAGAGAATGTGATACCTCCATACCAGCCCTTCAGGAGATCCTTAAGAAAGTTTTAAGTACAGAAATGAAAGAATTGTTCCACCCATCACAAAAGCATAGGCAAGCATAAATTAACAGAGCATACAGATCATCCACAAATCTGAAAAAAAAAGGAAGCAAAGCAACCTATGAAAAGCATTATAACATGGATAAACCCTCACATATCAATAATTGATTTGAATGTGAATGCCCTGAAAGCACCACTAAAAAGGCATAGAGTAGCAAACTGGATAAAGAAACATGATCAACCATTCTGCTGCCTCCAGGAAACCCATCTCACTGCAAAGGACACCCACAGGCTCAAAGTAAAGGACAGAAAATTGATCTTCCAGGCAAATGGGAAATAAAAAAAGAGCAAGGGTAGCTATTCTTATATCAGGCAAAACAGACTTTAAGTCAATAAAAGTTGAAAAGGACATGGAAGAACACTACATAATGATCAAAAACTTTACCAGCAAAAAATATACATCTTAAATGTGTATATATATATATATAAATACACACACACACACACACACACACACACACACACACACACACACCACAAGGCCACTTGAATTGTAAAACAATTGCTATGTAAATTAAGAGATAACATAGATACCCACATAATCATAGTAGAGACCTTTATTTTATTTTATTTTATTAAGATGTGGGGTACAATTCAGCGTTAAGTATACCAGTGTTCATTATACAGGAACCCTTGTTGATGATGTGTGTCTCCCTCCCCCTGCAGAATCCCACTACTAACAATACCACCATCACCCCTGGCAATTTCCCACTGGTGGCAATCCTTTTCTTGTATTATTATAACAATTGTTTAAGGTCTACTTACGAGTGAGAGTATGTGATACTCACCTCTTTGTTTCTGTGATAAATCACTCAGTATTATAGACTAAGTCCATCCAAGTTGCTGTGAAGTTCATAATTTTGTCCTTTATGGATGCACAATATTCCATCATGTATACTAGAGACCTTGATACTCCATTAACAGCCCCAGACAGATAATTGAGGCAAAAAACCAACAAGAAAATCCAGATTCTTAACTTGTCTCTAGACCAATTGGAACTAATTGATATCTAACAAATACTCTATCCAACAATGACAGAGTATACAATCTACTCATCAGCACATGGAACATACTCCAAGATTGATCACATTTTTGGCATAAATCAAGTGTGAACAAATTCCAGAATGTTGAAATAATGCCAAGCATTTTCTCAGGTCACAGTTGTGTAAAAATAAACATCACCACAAATAAGAACCACCCCCCCCCAAAAAAACCTCAAATACATGGAGACTAAATAACATGCTACTGAATGACTTTTGAGTCAACACAGAAATCAAGACAGAAATAAAATGATTCCTGGAAACAAGTAAAAACAAACATGCAAAATATCAAAACCTTTGTGATACCATGAAGTAAGTGTTGGATGGGAAGTTCATAACTTTGCACACTCATATCAAGAAAATAAAGAATTGCAAGTAAACAGCCTAACATCACACTTAAGGGAAGTGGAAAGGCAAGAATGATTAAATCCTAATTCCAGTAGAAAAATCCAGATTGCTAAAATAAAGTCATAATTACAGGAAATAAAAGACAA
Source organism: Carlito syrichta (assembly GCF_000164805.1). NCBI lineage: Eukaryota > Metazoa > Chordata > Mammalia > Primates > Tarsiidae > Carlito > Carlito syrichta. Next base: position 1,172,026 of record NW_007251266.1, read on the forward strand.
AAATATCATAGAAAGATTAATAAGACAAATAGTGGGTTTTATAAAAGGATAAAGAAGATAAACAGACTCCTGACCAGATTAACTAAAAATAAAAAATAGAGAGTCTGAATAAACACAACTAGAAATGAAAAAGGCAATGTCACAACTGATGCTGAAGAAATTCAATAGATTATCAGAGATTACTATAAACATCTGTATGCACATAAACTAGAAATCTTGGAGAATGGAGGATTTCCTGGCATTACATAACCTTCCAAGACTGAAACAAGAAGAAATTGAAACCCTAAACATACCAATAACAATCTAAGATATCAACTCAGTTATAAGAAATGTCTCTGCCAAAAAAAAAAAAAAAAAAAGACCCTGGACCAGATGGCTTCTCAACTGAATTCTATAAGACATACAACAAAGAGTTGATATTAATCTTATTGAAAATATTCTCTGAGCCCGCAGGTTCGAGACCCGCCTGGGCAACTTGGTGAGACCTCATCTCTACAATAAATCAAAAAATTAGCTGGGTGTGGTAGCACATGCCTGTAGTTCTAGCTACTTGGAAGACTGAGGTGGAAGGATTGCTGGAACCCAGCAGGTTGAGGCTGCAGTGACTGGGAGTGAGCCACTGCATTCCAGTCTGAGTGACAGAGTGAGACTCCAACTGAAAAAAAAAAAAGAAAAGAAAAGAAAAGAAAATATTCCAGGCAATCAAGAAGGAAGGAATTCTCCTTCACTCTTTTATTTTATTTTATTTTGATTGCAAAATATAGTTTATTTAGAAAGTAAATTGGAGAGAGAGAGAGGAGTCACCTCCCCAAGTTAGGGTAGGGGGCCAAAGTTAGGAAAACAATGGCAACGATGGCTCAAAGAGACATGTGGTCCAATCACAGTTTAACAAAGTAATGATCTCATTTTATGAAGTTAATATCACCCTAATACCCCAAACTGGCAAGAACCCAACAAGGAAAGAGGATTATAGACCAATTTCTCTGATGAACAGATGCAACACTTCTCAACCAAATTCTAGCAAATTGTATCCAACAACACATTTCAAGAATTATCCAGCACAACCAGCTGTATTTCATTCCTGTGATGCAAGGCTGGTTCAACAGCCACATGATTGTAAACATAATTTAGCATATTGACAGGTGTAAAAAATGAACCACATGATTATCTCATTAGATTCAGAAAATCATTCGATAAAATCTAACATCTCTTCTTGAAAAAAACTGTCAAACACTTAATGCATAGAGGGAACATTCCTAAAAGCAGTAAGAGCCATTTATGCCAAACCTGCAGCCAATTATGCTTAATGGACAGAAGGTGGAATCATTCCCCCTTAGTAATGGAAGAAGACAAGATTGCCTGCTCCCACTCCTTCTATACTATGTAGTACAGGACATTCTAGTCAGAGCAATCAGGCAGGGAAAGGAAATCATGGGTATCCAAGCAGAAAAAGAGGAAGTTAAGTTATCCCTCTTTGTGGACAATATGATTCTATACCTAGAATCATAGAAAGTCTGTCAAAAACCTCTTCACACTGACAAATGACTCTGTCAAAGCCTCAGGATACAAAGTCAATGCAAAAAAGACAGTTTCATTTCTATACAGTCACAAGAAGGCTGAGAAACAAAGAGAAAACAGTCTCATTTACAATAGCCACACACACAAAAAGTGAAATATCCTATCATCGCCCAACCGAGAAATGAAAGACCTTTCTTAATGAAAATTACAAAACACTGCTCAAAGATATGAAGGATGATACAAACAAATGGAAAAATATCTCATGCTTATGGATTGGAAGAATCAATATAATTAAGATGTCTATTCTATCCAAGGTGATCTACAGATTCAATGTAATCCCTATCAAATTTTCAACAATTTTTATGGACATATAAAAGACAATACAGAATTTCACATGGAAGCAATAAAGAGAGTGAATAGTCAAAGCAGTCCTCATCAAAAGGAACAAACCTGGAGGGATCACACTTCCAGACCTTAAACTATGTTACAAGACTGTAGTAACCAAGGTGGCGTGGTATTGGTACAGAAGTAGGCACAAAGACTAATGGGACAGGACAGCGTATCTGTAAATAAAAACTCAATCCCTCAACCAACTCATCTTTGACATAGCCATCAATAACAAACATTTGGGAAAGGATACTATATTTAGCAAATGGTGTAGGGAAAACTGGCAAGCCACATGCAGAAGACTGAAACTGAACCCCTACCTATCACCATGTACAAAAATCAATTCAAAATGGATCAAGGACTTAAATATGAAACTTCAAACTATGAGACACATAGAAGAAAACTTAGGGAACACTCCTCTGAATATCAGAGTAGGCAATGAACTCATGGTTAAGTTCTCAAAAGCAATTGCAACAAAAGCTGATATAGACAAGTAGGATCTTATCAAACTGCAAAGGTATTGCACAGAAAAGGAAACCATTGAAATAGTTAGGAGACAATCCACGGAATGTATATACAAGCTATACGGCAAAGGTCTACCATCCAGGATCTACAAGGACTTCATACAAATTGATAGAAAAAAACCAAACAACCACATTAAAAAGTAGACAAAGGACATGCACAGACATGTTTCAAATGTAAACTTACAAAAAGTCAACAGACACATGTAAAAATGCCCAGCCTTACTAATCATCAAAGTAATGCAACTTAAAACTACAATGAAGCCGGCTCGGTGGCTCAGCCTGTAATCCCGCACCTTTGGGAGGCTGAGGTGAGTGAATTGCCTGGGCCCGCCTGGGCAGCGAGACCTCATCTCTACAATAAATCAAAAAATCAGCCGGGCATGGTAGCACATGCCTGTAATTCCGGCTACTCAGAAGGCTGAGGCAGAAGGATCGCCGGAGCCCAGCGAGTCGAGGCTGCAGTGGTCGGATGCGGCCACTGCACTCCAGTCTGGGTGACAGAGTGAGACTCCAACTCAAAAAACAAACAACAACAACAAAAAAAACTACAATGAGATACCACCTAACAATTGTAAGGCGTGGGGGGGCACACCTCATCAACAAGGGTACCTGCATAATGAACATTTGTATACCTAACACTGAATTGCACCCCACATCTTTAAAATTAAACAAAAATTAAAAAGTCAAAAAACAACAGGTGCTGGCACAACTGCAGAGGAAAGAGGATGCTTCTACACAGTTGTTGGGAATGTAAACTATTTTAAGCTCTATGGAAAGCAGTATGGTTAGTCCTCAAAGAATTAAAACTCAAGCTTCTATACAATCTACTAATCCCCCTGCTGGGAATGTACTCAGAGCGTAAATCTTTCTACAAAAAAGACACCTGCACATACATGTTTATTGCAGCACTAGCCATAATAGCAAAAACATGGAAACAACTCAGGTCCCATCAAAAAGTGGATTGGGCCAGGCTCGGTGGCTCAGCCTGTAATCCCGTGCCTTTGGGAGGCTGAGGTGAGT
>NW_007251266.1:1175572-1184125 GCF_000164805.1 Carlito syrichta
TGGACTGGATAAAGAATATGTGGTACATATACATGATGAAATATGATGCAGTCATAAAGAACAAAATCATGACCTTCATAGCAACTTGGATGCAGCTGGAGCCCATCACACTAAGTGAATTATTGAAGAAACAAAGAACTGAATACCTCATGTTTTCATTCATAAACAGGGGAAGAGATGACCAGCAGGAAGCCCAGATTTCACCAGCATATAATCTACTTATGTAGTAAATCCCTGCTTGTATCCCACAATTCTAAAATAAAATAAAAATAAGTAAAATATGAAAAACAATTATTTTTATATTAGAAACAAAATATTTTTATGTCAAATACAGTTAATTTTATGTTAAATGCAATTATTTTTATGTTCAATATGCTTCAAATTGTGAAGTCATATCTCTTTAATATCACTGCAATTATTTATGAGGATTATGAAAATGAATGTCAAATCAAATATGTTGGAAAAATGGAAGATTCAATTAATTAACATGGAATTAGACATTTCATTCTTGGAATCTTATTCCTTTCTCTTTCCAGAGGGAATCTAAATGGAATTTATATTAGAGAATTGAGTTTGACAGTTCATTTAGGAAGAAGTAATGTACTAAGTATTAATTAAATAGAGGTAAGGGATATCTGGAATTAGTTTGAGGTGTTAAACTGGCCATTTCAAAAATTATAACTCTTTCCTCTCTACATCAGGACTTGAAAAATTATTAACAACTCTAAGTTATTCAGATTTACTTAAATTCAATGAGCTGTGATTTAGATAAATTAGGAAAGTTACTCAGTTTGTTTAAACTGTGTAAATTAGCTTTTGGGTTCCAAACTAGGACAGCCAGCTTCATTTTATTTTAGCTATTATTTTAGCTTCAAGATACCTTTGAAGCTCATTCGGTGCCACAGGGTGTATGATTCCAGAGAATGAGAATGGATAATGATGATAATAAAAATACTGCTTTGTAAATAAAACAAATGTTCATTGAATGGTAATAGTGTGCTGAGGACTTTATATGTATATTATCTCATGTAATGCTAATAAAATCTACATGATATGTACTGGTATATTTTCTAGATGAGATAAATGAACCACAGAGTTTTAAGTATCACACCATGGTTATACAGTTTATATGTAAAGAACGTGCTTTAATCCTCCAATGTCCCTATTCTAACCTAAATCCGAATGTAGACAACAAGCTTAGCACTATTTCAGCCTCACAAAAACCTCTCAAAGTATATTTCTAATGGTGTCAGCAATCATTCATCTACAAAAGATATTACTTATACTATGAAACATTAGTACAAATTAATTTTTAGTTTTTTTCTTGTTGACTTTTTTGATAGCATTGACACTTGTCCAGATTGCTTCATAACTTTAGACTTACATACCCACCTTTTTCCTGAACACCACCACTGAAAACTTCAGGTACATAAACTTGAACTTCTATTTTCTGAATCCTGCCCTTACCCAGTTATTGTCACTGAAAGTATTCTTGACTTTCCCCTCTTTTTCACATGCCTCCATATTAAACTTCATTGTTAAATCTTGATCCATCCATTATTTATAATTTTTGAATATTTGTATATTAGAAATTTTTCTTGGTGCTTAGGATACAATTTTAGACATTATTAGGTACTGTCTTCATGAGGCTTAGGCAGAAGTCCCCTCTTACCTGTGGAAGATATGTTCCAAGGTCCCAAGTAAATGCTTGAAACCATAGCTTGTGGATAGTAGCAAACCTGATATACATATTGTCATGCATAATGATGTTCCAGTTAACAATAAACTACACATAGGATGAGGGTCCCATGAGATGATTGTAAGGTATTTTTATTATATCTTTATTGTGTTTGATACACAAATATCATTGTGTTACAATTGTATTAATTACGACAACATACTTTGCCAAAGAGCAATAGGCAATACCATATAGCTTAGGTGCGTAGTAGGCTATATGATCTAGGTTTGTGTAACTACACCCTGAGAAATTGACACAATAACAAAGTTCTCCTAAGAACTAACTTCTCAGAATGTATACCCACCCCACCATTAAGCCATGCATGACTGTACTATGATTTTTTCCTAAACACACGCACCTTAGATAAAGTTTAAATTATAAATTATACACAGTAAGAGACTAGACACAATAACTAATAATTAAATGAAACAAAACAATGTACTACAATAAAAGTTATGTTAATGTGGTCTCTATCTCTCTTTCTCTCAAAATATCTCGTTGTACTGTACTCACCTTTTTTCTTGTGATGATATAAGACAAAAAATACTTGTACGATAAGAAGTGAGGCTAATGATGTAGTCATTGTGGAATAGCATTTAAAAATTTTTGGAGAGTTGGTTTCTGGAATTTTAATTTAATATTTCCAAACTGCTATTGACTTCATTTAACTAAAGTTGCAGAAAGAGAGATCACAAATAAGAGTGAACTAATGCATTCTCGTTGAGAGATTGGTGCTTGCAAAACAATAAATCTGTGAAGAGATGAATAATATGCTTTCTACTAGGGATAAGTGTTTTGAAAAATTCTAAAACAGATGGGTGGATAAATACTAAGGAGAATAGATTTTTATCTAAAATGTATGCTGAGTGCAATGTGTCAGTTGAGTGAACTGTCTTTGTTGCAAAATACCATTAAGGCCCTTAGGAGTCATGGAAGCCTTTTTTGAAAAGATGATTTTGTTCACAATAATGAATGATAAAATGGTGGAATTAATAAAGCTTTGGAGAAAGAGCAAAATAGGCAATAGGAATAGCAAGTTTAAACGTTCTGAGGGATGAACAATTTGATACTTGTCTTGGTTTCACTTAACTGTAAGATTTGCTTTCTGAAATATTTTGCTTCAGCCATCGCTTGTCTTACTAGGTATTCTAGGTTCTGGGTATTCTTTTTCTAACTCTAGTATTCACTACAAGCCAGAGTTCCTGGTTTATCTAAAATACAAATCAGATTATGTGGTGTCAGTACTTGCCACCTTTTTAGGATTCCTATGGACAGTGTACATTGCAAAGCACCAAAGGATATCATTCATTTAGACTAGGATATAAGCAGTACTCAGTGGAGCTCTATGGCATGATGACTTTGAATTCCATACTAATAGTGGGAGGAGGTATAAATCCTTTGATTCATTATTTCTTCTTGATCTTGGGTATAACTTTTGATGAAGTCTTATTTCTCATAATTTTCTTCCTCTATCTTTATGCTACACGTACATAGTGCTTATGTTTCTGTATATCTAAACTCTTCCTTCTCCCTGTAATTACATCTTTTTCTGATGAACATCTATTCACTTTTTGAACTCCAGCTCAGATGTCACATCTATGTAGCAACTTTCTCAAGTCTAGATTAAATCGCTGTAGTGTAGCTCTGCTCATTTGTTTTTCTATATTCCATATTATTTATAGTTCTAAAATTCAAGTCTGGATACTCTAGTGTCCAGTTTAAAATACCTAATGAGTTTCCATTGTCTATCATAAGTCCATTGTGCTTAGTATGGCATTGGCTGTACTTCATATCTCCTTACAGTTTTCACATCGTGCTTTACAAAAGACCCATACTCAAATATACACTCATGTGTAGTTTCCTGAACAGGACAAGTGCTTTCCAGCATTCCTCTGTGCAATTCTTTGCTATTCTACAGTCGCCTGCCCTACTCTCAAGGCCTGGTCTAGTGTTACATATACTATGAGGCTATTTCTGACTCAGGCATAGAACTGCCCTTCTCAGTGCCCTTGCTTTACTGTATGTGACATTTTATCACAGCGCCTCTTATCATTTATTTAGTTTAGTCATTTATTTTTTCCTTTTGTAAACTCATGGAGGATGGAACTTTGTTCTAATTTTTTCATTTTCAACAATGGCACTTGAGAGTGAACACCTGAGACTTACTTGTTTGTGTAGGTGAATGAGCAATTTTTAAAAATTTGGAAAGGATATGAAAATGGGCCCCATAGTGGTAACTGTATTTCTAATAAACACGAATTGAGAAAGAAAATTTATTCTGCAAGTGCAATTTTGCCTCAGATTTAAGTAGAATTGTATTTCATATATAGCATGTTGGAATGCTTTGCCATGGCTGCTCTACTAATTAGTATTCTCCATCTCCTAACTTCAGTGCTCATTGCCCTTGAGATATACCAGCTATCCTTGAGCAGAGTAGCTGGGACATGCTAAAAGCAAGTCTTGTTTCCCAAACGTAGCACGGTGCATGGCTCAGACTTGGAATGCATTTATTCACCGTGTGCTGAGTACCAGCCTGCCTTTCCATGTTATCTCTGTACCCTTTTTACACACACATCCACACATCATTTATGCTCAAGAGAATAATGTGTTTTTTAAGTCTTAGTGGACATAGTGATGTTTTAGTTTAAAGAGATAAGATTGTCTACATTCAGAAAATTGTAGCTGTCATCTTTTAGTCCCTTCACTGCGAGTACAAACTAAGACTTGCATAACATGAGTTTGTCACTCTCAACAGTTTAGAAAAACTTACATAGTCATCTGGGAGAATAAGGCAAAACAAAAGGTCAAACATTTTGACTAAAAATCAAACCTGAAAATCACTATCAATAGAAATTTTGTCATATTTTATAAAGAAACCAGAATTCTTACCTATCTAGACTAACAATTCTAGTTAAGTTGATGCTTTGAACTACCTAGAGAGTCATAATGTTCTATGCATTTACTTATGACTTTTAAAAAATTTCATTTCTCCATACTGGGTGAAGATCAGTAAAGTCTTATTCTGCCAGAAAATTCCTCTATGATCATAGCCGTTCTTCTATTATAATTAGACCTCTGCTTGGTTATTTAGATAACTTCCTTGGAGAAGATGGTGCTAGGATAGAATGACTATTATTTATTATCCTAGTTGAATCACCTTTTGAGAATAAGTAAAGCTCTTTTCATAATTACATCAGGATGACAGTTATAAATTGGAATACATGGTAAACCTAGACTATGGGAGACATTTCTTTAAAGAGGAAATAATTTTAAATAACCCAAATATTACACCTCTAGAGACATAAAACCTATACTGAAAACATAATTTGCCCTTCATATTTCAAAATGGCCTGATTATCATCTGGGGCTAGAAAGACTACAAAGCACTGATATCTGCCATAAAATCCTTTCTGGACTTGCATCTGATTATTAGGACCAATGACCAAAAGCAAAAAAAAAATGCAGACAGTTTCTATGTTTGAGTATCTATTATTGAATTAAAGAGTAACAAGTGAGTTTTAAACTATTTTAGATACCATTGCCAACACTTTCTATTTTGGGCACCTTTTAAACTTAAGTACCAGCTTTCAGAAATGGAAATAAGCATAAATACTGTAATTATCCTTTTATTATAAAAGTTACATTTTTAATTATAGTAATTATTTCTAGCTGCAAATCTTTAAATGCATAATGTTTTACTCATCTTTGATAATAAATAGACAGTACTTTGTTATACCCAATTGACACAATGCATGCAACATATCTAAATAAACAATGTGGATTGATTTTAGGGTTTTTTTAAACTGACCTTACTGCCATACAAGCCTTTCAATTTCTGTAAACATAAGGAACATTTCTTTAATGGAATTCCATAATGTAAAATCTACCATGTAAATTTCAAAATGGAAAAAAATAATATTGAGGGTGTATTTCCAATGTCAAAAAGATTCTTGGGTGCAGTAAGTACCATAGGGAGTCCCATCTATTTGCAGTCATCCCATCTATTTGAGTCATTGGGTAAACTCGAGGGATAAGTTGAACTGGCTCTTGATCACCTATGAATATTTCCTTAATATTTTTGCACACTTCTTATAAGCAATGATCTATTTCTCTAAAAAAAAACCCAAACAATATATTTTCTACTTGTTTGGAGATATTGCCCTTTCTACATTGTAAACTTTATTGTAAAGAAAAGAAAAAGATAATAGCCAATAGTTAATGAATAACTCTAAGTATTATTAGTTTGTTGATAGTGATGGTAATTTTTTTGCATTATGAAGACATTTATTATATTTCTTTTTTATTTTTATTAACAACAAATTCAAATTAACTCTCTTGGATTACCTATGAATAATTTTATATACTTCATCTTGACGTTAAAGCAGTGTTTTCCAAAATATGAAAATTGGCACTCTAAAATTCCAAGAACTTATTTTGGAAATGTTAAATGCATTTTTCCTAAATACCTGTGAGTATTGTCCATAACAGATATAGAACAGGAAACTTTTTTTTATTAAACATATTTTTTATTTTAAAATTGTGGGGTACAGTTAAGGGTTAGGTATACAAATATGCATCATTCAGGCACCCTTGATGATAAAGGGTGCCCCCCCTGTCCCCAGGCAGATATTGACTATCATTAATCCCACCACCCTTGTCCTCCCTGTCCCCCCCTATAGATTCCCACCACTGTTGATCCTTTTCTTATAGTATTATGATAGATGTTCAAGGTTCACTTATGAGTGAGAACATGTGATACTCAGACCTTTGTTGCTGTAAAAGATCACTCAGTATTGTAGACTAGTTCCATCCAGTTTGCTGCAAAATCCTTGATTTTGTTCTTTTTTATACCTGCATAGTATTCCATCATGTATATGTACCACATTTTTAAAATCTAGTCCTCTTTTGATGGACAGCATGGTTGGTTCCAGGTTCTTGCTATTGTGAACAATGCTGTGATAAACATATGTGTGCAGGTATCTTTTTTATAGAATGATTTGAGTTCTTCAGGGTATATTCCCAGTAGGGAGATTACGGGGTCTAATGGGAGGTCGATATTTAGAGCATTTAGGAAGCGCCACTCTGCTTTCCACAGAGGTTGCACTAGTTTATACTCCCAACACTTATGTATAAGTGATCCTTTTTCACCACATCCTCTCCAGCATCTGTTATTTTTTGAGTTATTGATAATGGACATTCTGACTGGAGTTAGGTGGTTTCTCAGTGTAGTTTTAATTTGCATCTCCTTGATGATTAGTGAGGTTGAACATTTCTTCATGTGTCTGTTGGCCGCTCGTATGTCTTCTTTTGTGAAGTGTCTGTTCATATCTTTTTCCCACTTAGTAATGGGGTTATTTTTCTTTTCAGCACGTTTGAGTTCCTTGTAGATCCAAGATGTTAGGCCTTTGTCAGACATGGAGTTGGCAAATACTTTTTCCTACTCTGTGGGCTGTCTTCCTGCTCCCTTGATGGTTTCTTTGGCTTTGCAGAAGCTTGTCAGTTTAATGAGGTCCCATTTGTCTATCTTATCTCTTACGGCCTGTGCATTTTGGGTTTTGTTCAGGAATTGGATGCCAGTTCCAATTTCCATAAGAATGTGTCCTGCATTTTCTAAGGTTCTTATGATTTGAGGTTTCACATTTACGGGGGGCCAGCCCCCAAAAAGAGATTTAGGGGGTCCCTGGAAGGTGGGGCAGCGTCGGCGAATATTCTGGAGAAATAAGGAGAAAGAAAGAGACTGGACTCTGTCTAGTGCAGAAGCCGATTCTGTAGTAGGGATAGATATTGAAAGAAAGATGGAGGGATAGATATAAAGAGAAAGAAAGAAAGTGGACAACTGTTCAGTGAAATGAGCAGAAGTCATTTATTGGGACCAACCATGAGTCTTTTATCCCAAGTTTTCACATGTTAAATCATAATACTTTCAAGTGAACACAAAGCCAGGCAGATGAGGCACATCCCCCCACCCACCAGGTGTTTCATTAGGCATGAGGAAGGATAATCCCAATCAAATCACTAGACTTTTACGTGAACACAAAGCCAGGTAGGTGGGGGGCATCCCCCACCCACCAGGCGTTTTCCCAAGCATGAGGAAGGACAATCCCAAAGTTATCTCACTGTGCTTTTGGTTTATATTCCTCAAAAGCAATATAACAATAAAATCCTAATACCTTTCTTATCTGTGCTAATTTTACCTGTACTATAAACAACTCTTAATTATGGCTTAAACCAGTTCCTAAAGAATGTGGCCCAGCCCAAAATTTGTGCTGGGCCATTTCTGGTAACCCTAGATAATCATCTATATCATCTAATGCTGGAAACAGCCCTCTAAATTTATATACTAATTTACAAATATATTTTTAAATCTTATAAAGAAGCTTCTTGTATTATGTATAAGGCTCCCAAATGTGATCTGAGTTTGAACTGTGTTAAGTTTAAAGCCGAAACCACAGTCTGTGAGAAACGGGAACAATGGATCCCTAGAGTCAGCCATGCCTGTCATATTCTCAGAACTTCATGCTTAGATCATCAAAATCCCTGCCAGTGGGTAATGCTAAACAACAAAGAAAGGAGGAGGGAATGGGCCTTCAGCTCCTGAACCAGCCTGGTGGTCTCAAGATCCACAGCCCGCCTGGATCCCTAACACTCAGGTAGGCCTCCACGGCCAGCGCCCAACACACATTTAGGTCTCTGATCCATTTAGAGTTAGTTTTTGTGTATGGGAATGGATAGGAGTCTTGTTTGAGTCTTCTGCATGTGGTCAGCCAGTTTTCCCAGGACCATTTACTGAATAGGTTCTCCTCTCCCCAGTGGTA
>NW_007251266.1:1184183-1191554 GCF_000164805.1 Carlito syrichta
TCCCCAGTGGTAGGTGGTGGAGACTTTGTTGAAGATAAGTTGGTTGAGAAATTGAGGTTTTGATTCTGGAATCTCAATTCTATTCCATTGGTCTATATACCTGTTCCTGTACCAATGCCAAGCTGTTTTGATTATTGTAACTTTATAGTAAAGTTTGAAGTCTGATAATGTGATATCACCTGCTTGTTGTTTTTTTTTTTTTTTCCCCCTGAGGATTGTTCTGGCTATTCTTGGTCATTTGTGTTTCCATATGAATTCCTGTATTGTTTTTTCTAGCTCTGAGAAGACTGTTGCTGGTAATTTGATGGGTATTGCATTAAATCTGTAGATTGCCTCCGGTAAGATGGACATCGTCACAATGTTGATTCTTCCAATCCATGAGCATGGAATATTTTTCTACTTGTTTGTGTAGTTTTTGATTTCTTTGAGCAGTATTTTGTAGTTTTCATTGTAAAGGTCTTTCATGTCCCTGGTTAGAAAGAGGGCAAGGTATTTCTTTTTTTCTTTTCTTTTTTTTTTTTTTTTTGGTGGCTATTGTGAATGGGATTGTGCTTTTTATTTGGGTTTCTGTTTGTTTGTTATTGGTGTAAGAAATGCAATTGTCTTTTTGCACATTTATTTTATTCCCTGAGACTTTGCCAAAATCCTTTTTCAGTGCAAGGAGGATTTCGATAGATTCTCTTGGGTTTTCAAGGTACATGATCATGTTGTCTGCAAAGAGAGATAACTTGACTTCCTCTTTTCCTATTTGGATACCCCTGATCCCCTTCTCTTTTCTGATTGTTCTAGCCAGCACTTCCAATACTATACTGAACAGGAGGGGAGAGAATGGGCATCCTTGTCTTGTTTCAGTTTTCAGGTGAAATGGTCCCAATTTTAGTCTGTTTAGGAGTATGCTGGCTGTGGGTTTCTCGTAGATGGCTTTCACTATTTTGAGGTATGTTCCATGTATGCCTAGATGTTCAAGGTTTTTTTTTTTTTATCAAGAAGGAGTGCTGGATTTTATCAAAAGCTTTTTCTGCATCTAATGATATAATGATAATGTGGTTTTTGTTCTGAGGTCTGTTGTATTTAATTACATTTATTGTCTTGCAAATGTTGAACCAGCCTTGCATCCTTGGGATGAAGCCTACATGGTCATGATGGATGATTTTTGAGATGTGTTGTTGAATCCAGTTTGCTACGATCTTGTTGAGAATTTTAGCATCTATGTTCATCAAAGATATTGGCCTGTATTTCTCTTTCTTTGTTGGGTCTTTACCTGGTTTGGGTATCAATATGATGTTAGCTCCATAAAATGATTTGGGGAGAGTTCCATCTTTCTCAATCACCTGGAATACTCTCAGCAGGATTGGTCAGCTCCTCCTTGAATGTCTTATAGAATTCTGCTGGAAAGCCATCTGGTCCAGGGCTTTTTTTTTTGTAGGTAGTTTTCTTATTACATAATCAATTTCCTGGATTGTTATTGGTCTATTTTGGGTCTCGATTTCTTCTTGTTTCAACCTAGGCAGGTTGTGTGATGTCAGGAAATCCTCCATTTCCTTAAAGTTTTCAAGTTTGTTTCCATACAGGTGTACATAATAGGCTCTAATGATCTTTTGAATTTCTTCAGGGTCAGATGTGACTTCATCTTTTGTGTTTCTGATTGTGTTTATTTGGGCTTTTTCTCTCTTTTTCTTGGTCTGTCTAGCTAGGTGACCATCGATCTTGTTTATTCTTTCAAAGAGCCAGCTTTTTGTTTCATTGATTTTTTTTGTATCATCTCTTTGTCTTCTATGTCCTGGATTAGGGCCTTTATTTTGGTGATCTGGATAGAACAGGAAACTTTTCGGGGAACACTGAATCAAAGGGACTGGGAACATTTTCATAAATATCTCCGAATGGAAACTCTAATGAATGAAACAAACAATAGCTCCTACTGTTCGATTGGTGTATAGGGTTTTTGAAATTGTGGTTATAACATTATATCATTAAGTTTTGGGATAATGGCTTTAGCCCTTTCTTGAGTCCTTCAACTAAGTCATTCAGGTCTGGTTGCTAATAAATATATCCCATTAGCAATCCAGTAAACTGAAGAAAAATCCTTTTCCACTATGGGGAAACAAAAATGCCCAATATATGTTAAAGTATAAGGCATGTTGCTTATTTGTGGAGTACAGTGTGATTTATTATCACCCATTCAGTATGTAGTGATTACTTCCCCTGTGTTTAATATTTTTTTGTTATTAGTATTAGAATAGTATGAATCCCACTAATTCTAAGCCTACTGTAATTTTGTTTTTATTTTATTTATTTATTTATTTATTTTTTAAGTTGAAGTCTTACTCTATCTCCCAGACTGGAGCGTGTGGCACACACATGGCCACCCCACCGTCGATCTGCTGGACTCCAGGGATCCTTTTGCCTCAGCCTTCCAAGTAACTGGAACTACAGGCGTGCCACCACACTCGGCTAATTTTTGATTTATTGTAGAGATGAGGTCTCGCTGCCCAGGCGGGTCTCGAACCCGTGGGCTCAGGCAAGCCACTCACCTCAGCCTCCCAAAGCACGGGATTACAGGCTGAGCCACCGAGTCCAGCTATAATTTTGTTTTTAAAGACATTGTAGATTGATAAAATGATTTTTAACACTGAGTTGTCAAAGGTTACTTTGAGAATCTTACCAAACCATGCACCCAGAATAATGCAAATAAACACATATTTTTGTTTCTAATTCTAGGGACTAACAACTTCTATAGTTTATCATTGAGTCCATGGACTCCAGATTTAAGTTCCTACTACAATGAGGCTTGAGACTTCTCTTGTAAGACTCTTATCATCATAAAGCTATAAATCTTTGTATCAACTGAGAAGTATATAAAACCAGTTTTCACTTGTTAGATATTATCTAGTATTCTCAAGTTCGTCATTTATGATTGACGAACTTGAGAATACTAGATAATATCTAATAAGTGAAAACTGGTTTTATATACTTTTGTGAATCAATGACATTTTCTAACTTACCAATGACATTTTCTAACTTACCAAGTTCTTAAATTAATATCAAAAGAGTTCACACCATGGTTTTTAAAAAAGTACCTCTACATAAATGTTACCAGAGAGCAAACTATTCAAATCAGGAATAGTTTATAGAGCATCAACCTAGTGTAAAACATTGTTCTTCCAATTAGGTCACAAAGATTACTATGACAGAACATTTTTTTTTAGCAGCTCAGAATCTATATATAACCATAATCTAAATAAAAATAAATTTCAAATATAACTGAGTTTCCCAGTCACATTCAGGTGTGTATGTACCTGAATGTATTTATTTTATGTATATGTATATGTAATATACATATATGTGTATATACATAAAATAAATTTATTTTATTTACTCAAACACCTGATTCCCATGTTACAGGAAGTTTAAACCTAGATGATGCAAAGACAAATCAACATTTGACTAGTTAATCACAATAAACATACTGGTTATTTACATAGCACCTTTTTAGGGTTTGTACACTCTTTCATGTGAATCTTATGAGTTGAGTAGGAAGGTTAATGGCGTTCCATTCCATTTCATTTGACTGAGGCTCAGGTGAATCAGACACATGCCGAAGGTCAGGATTCTAAACGTTTTGAAAGCTGGTTTTTGCTATCTGAATCCTATGCTGCTTTTGCTTCTCTAGTTTCAACATCTATTAATTAAGAACAAAATGTATTGAGTTAAGTTTCTGATAACTGCATCAATGAATCAATTAGTCAGAATACTTCCTGGTGTTTAAAATGTAGAAGGGCAGTCCAGAAAAATCACAGGAAGGACTCAAGAAGGACAATGTACAGAGAATATCACAGACCGATTCAGGCCAGCAAAGTTACACCAGTTTCTCCATTGTCAGGGGAAGGAGGATATGTTTCTTTGCATCCATATTTTCCACAATTCATTCTCATGGTTCACCTGAAATATGAAATAGAAGCTTCTCATCTACTGTGTTCATGCAGCTGTGCATTTTTTTAAAAATATATATGTTCTGAAAGATTCTGCATAATCAGATTTGGGCAAATTAAATTATTTCTCTAGTAAAAAGGAGCTCCATGAATCAGTTAGCACAGGGTTGGAAACACTCTGCCACTTAACAAAATGCCTGGTTTTTAACAGTTTTATGAAGCTCTAATTTGCATGCTATAAGGTGTACAATTTAAAGTGTGCAATTCAATCATTTTTAGTTCATTTACAGAGTTGTGCATCCACCAGCATAATCTACTTTTAAAATATTTTTATTATTACCCCAACCTTAAAGAAATCTGGAACACAGTAGCAATCACTCCCATTCCCTGTACTGTCCATCCCTCACATTGTCCATCCTTCACCCATCCTCCCAGCCCCAGACAAGCACTCATTCACTTTCTGTCCCTATACATTTGCTATTCAAAAATTGTATATAAATGGCATTATACGATATGGGGTCTTGCATGTCTGGTTTCTTTCTCTTAGTGTAATGTTTATGAGGTTCATATATGTTGTAGCATCTATCAGTACTTCATTTTCTTTTATTATTTAATAATGTTTTATCTCATGGATATGGAACTTTTTAAAATTCATTTATCAATTGATGAACATTTGAATTATTTCCATTTTTGACAATTAATATACTATGTATGCAAAAGGCTTTTTTGGTTTCTTTTATTGTGTTGTGTGTGTTATTTTTTAAAATTTGGCATATGTTTTTATTTCTCCAGAGTAGAATTCTACCTACAAGTGCAATCTCTGTGTCATATATACCTTTCTGTTTCACCCTTTGAGAAATTGCCAAACTTCTTTGTAAAGTTGCTGCACCGTTTTACACTGCACCAGGAATGTTTGAGGGTTCCAATTTCTCCTCATCCTTGATAACACTTGTCCATCTTTTTTTTTAATATAGGTATTTTAATAGGTAACTAAGGTTATTGAGCATTTTTGCCCGGTTTGTAAATACAATGCTATCAGAACACAGACACACCCACAATTTCATTCATATCGTCCATGGATATTTTTGCAGTATAGCAGCAGAGTTGAACAGCAAAGATGGTATGGCTCACAAAGCCTAAAATATTTACTTTCTTTCACTTTACAGAAAAGTGTGCCAGTCTGTACTTTAGCAAATCAAAAATTCACATCTCCTGCCATGTTTTATTTACAAGTGAATTTCCATATATCAGGGCGCTTAGTGAGAGATACAAGTGCATTTCATTATATGGAGAGGGGATGATTAAAATGATTTTATTCAGATATACTTGTGAATTTGTGAGTTTGTTAAGTTTATATTTATTCCTTCACTCATATTTATTTAATGTGTTTATTAAATATTGATTTATTCAGTATAGTTATTAAAGTCTTACTACATGCCAGTGGCTGTGTTAGAATTTGGGGACGTTGCAGTCAGGGTAGACAAGGCCCCTGCCCTAACAGAGCTTACTACTAATGGAAAGACTGCCTCTTACAGGGAGAAAGTGTGAGGTGTCCAATGCACAGAGGAACTGAGTACCTGAGGGAAACTAGGAAATGAAGATAGATAAGAGTTGATGAAAGGAACTGCTAGAGTAGTATATCCCTAAATGTGAGAATGTTTCTCAGTGTTGAGAGATAATAAAACATCACTGGTACAAGATCTTTGGGTCTGAACAACAGACTTTGTTTTCCATATCATTTCTCAGAGACTTTAATACATGAAATGTACATAACTGATCTCCAGCAGGATTTCCCAGTTACCTGACCATCATATCTCTTAGTTGATGAAAGATTTCACAAAAGTTAATGCTCTATGAGCCCTTTTCTAGAAAAAGAAAGATGTCGAACATTGTTGGTCAAGAAATGAATTGCAGATGTAAAATATATAAAAGCCCGTACAAACAAAATAAGATCACACACTCAACACCTTTCATTTTCTAGTACAACGTGAACTTTTATATCTTGAAACTCTTCCTTGTGTAGATATTAGGGCTGTAAATTAGTTATGGTAATGTCTCATGCAAAGTGCCTTTGAAGTTTAGTTTTCCCTTTATTAAATTTCTGCCTTTCATATTTGTCTTTAGTCTAAAGCACCTTAAGATCATGGAGAAGAAAGTTCAAGGAAAGATGATATAATAGATTATTCTTCCTTGGGCTCTAAAACTTTTTAAAGGATTATTCCTTACATTTTTGTTAAATTGACTTAGATAAATTTTTCAAAGTGAAATGTTTTGGTTCTCAAAGGCTAGCAATATCTTCTTATCTTCTTTTTCTTTTCTCTAACATTTTCCTTTCCTGATCAATTCATGGCAGGGTTACAGTCTCAAAAATGCTATCATAATTCTCTGACCAATTGTTTTTGTCAACTCTTCATAAAATAAAATTTAAAAAGCACTGTTAAAAAGGTGTAGCTTAGTAACATTAGAGGGGTTTAAAGTGCAGCCAGTGAACAACCTGTGAAAGCACCTAACTTCTGCTTTGTGCAGCCAAACATAATTCTGGACTGTGAGAAACTCAAGCTCGATTACCCACACTTCCATGTAGTTCTGTATACTTCGCATGAATAAATGCCCCACATTGTAACTCAGATTCCTCAGTTGAATAATCAGTAGAATTAATAATATTTATTTCAGCTATTGTGAAGCGCCAAGTAAATGACTGGCATGCAGTAAATATAATTAGCAACCCTAACATTGGTCTAACAAATGAAGAAGCATCTGCTGTAAAGAACTTTTTTTATAGTGAAAAATACTAATAGTACCATGAAGAAAGATTTATCTACCTTATTGTGTCACAGTTAGCCAGATGGACAAATCAGTGAAATACAAAAGGCTTAATGAATATAAATATCATGAAATCACTGTAATCATGAAGAAAAAAATGGAAGTTACACAGATTTATAACTAGATAAGTCTACACTGGAAAGAAACATCTCACATTTAGAATGAAGTTACTCTGACTCTGTTGATGGATAGTATTCTTAATCTGCCCAGCGAGCACTTTTATGAAGATATAACGATTAAAATATAATTTATATTTGTGGATATAGATATTAAGGCAGTTTAATCAAATACATAACTGACTTGAAGCAGAAAGGGGTTGATATCATATGCTGGTCATATCATCCTCACAGATGGCATGAAAAATCTAATTTATTTGATACTATCTAAAATTTTAAAATGTGAGAGACATCTTGGTTTGGATCAAAAATACCATCTCAAGCCGAGCTCCGTGGCTCAGCCCGTAATTCCACACCTTTGGGAGGCTGAGGTGAGTGGATTGCCTGAGCCCGCGGGTTCGAGACCCGCCTGGGCAGCGAGACCTCATCTCTACAATAAATCCAAAAATCAGCCGGGCATGGTAGCGCGCGCCTGTAATTCTGGCTACTCGGAAGGCTGAGGC
>NW_007251266.1:1191574-1249634 GCF_000164805.1 Carlito syrichta
AAAAAAAAAAAAAAAAAAAAATACCATCTCACAAGTCTATGAAATACAAGCGTGGAAAAGACTTAAGGACTTAAAATGACTGTAGTTGGTAAATAAGAGATAATAGTGTAATAAGGAGATACTTCTGACAAAAACAGTCCAATATAACAATAGCCAGACCAAACAGATATAAAATATCTACAACAATGGGAATTATTGCCATATTCAAATATGCACTTCATTATTAGAGTGTTAGATTCAGTTGTAGTTACTCCATTCTGAAGAATAAGATAAATGTTAATGTGTTCAAGAAAATTTAATAGTTGATAACAGTTGCTGATAAAAGGATTAAGACATTAAGGACAGTCATGTAGATTTGAAAATTACTTACAAAAAATATATAGCTGAAAATTTTTGTTTAAATCTTCCATTAATATTTTTGTTATGACAACTTAATGTTTAGGAATTTAACATAAAAATATTTATCTGCACATAAAAACAACATATACCCAAAGTTTCAAACTGTGGCATACTTGTAAAATACTAGAAACTGTATAAGGTGCTCATTAAATAGTTTATGTACAACTACTCAGTGGAATGGTATTTGGCTGTGATAAAAATGAAGAAAGTTTTATGTGACTGATCTGAAGTGATTACTAACATATACGTTAAATAGTGATTATAGTATGTTATCTTCTGTTTAACAAATGAGAGAAAATAGGAATATATGCTTTTTTTCTCTTTCTTGATATATTTCTATCTCTGTCTGTGTATCTATTTATCCGTCTTTCTATCTGTCAGTCTTTACATTTTTTTGGCAAAAAGAAACAGGAAACATAAACAGAAACTAAAACATTGTTACTTATGTAGAGTAGATAAAAATGGTATAAAGGCAATAGAAGTGGGAATCTGAGTTCTTTGAAAATCCCTGTGAATATAGTTGACATTTGAATTATGAAAATATTCTATATAATCAGAAATCAAAATTAAAATAAAAAGAATAAAAAAACAATTGCATCAAACTGACATACATGATCTTAACTGAAGATCAGATTAACCAATGTGCTGGCAAAATAATAAGTAACTTTACTCAATTAATTAATTTAGTAATTATCACAAATTAATTGACTATTTACTAAGATTTTTAATTTATAGAATATTATTTGTGACATATATGCTTAGAAATATGCATTTTGAAATATAAAACTGTAAATATATCATTAACTCTTGGTAGTTGTTTTATTTGTTAATAGTTGTATTGATGTGTTCATTTTGAAACTGTTTTATATATGTATTGTAGAAAAGAAAAAAAATTGGGTAGATTCATAAATATAGATGGGAGAAAGAGATTCAAATATGGAATGAATACAGTGTAGAAAAATGCTATAGCATCGGGTTTTATTTAGGAATATCGAGATAACTACATTGCATGTAGACACATGTACACACATTTTTAAGACAACTACAAGCACGTTTTCATCCATCTTGAATTCATCTGATTATTATATGCTCCAATATTAATTTTTCCTCTTGATTCAAGGATAACATGCCACCTGTTTGTGCGTGTAATGACCAGACCTTGATTTCTAAATGTCATTCGCCAAACACATTGAAAACTGGGAAGCTCAAATGGCTGACTTCAGGTCTGAACCATGGAAAAGCAAATTGGATGATGCCGGAAAGCAATGGCAAGCTCAGTGATTCATAGGATAGGGTTGAAAGGGAAGAGAAACTGCGAATAGGGAATTTATTGACCAAGTTTCAGTTACGTAGCATCAGTGAAAAACATGGAATAACCTGTTGAATTTTTTAAAAAAAATCCATGAGTTCATATACACATGGACTGTATGACACAAGAGAAAAAAATAAAGATAAAAAAGAAGGGGGGTTTAATTATATCAATGTGATTATGTAATTTTATCCGCCTATTTGTTCTGTTGGTGAGAGAGGGATTCCTATCCTATGGTTATGGAGATAACAGGACATGAACTTGACAACGGACAGATGAGATCATCAACAGTTTGTACTCATACATACTCACATATGACACACAAGCATATACTCACAGCCTTGGGAAGGGGAGCATCACTCATATATGACAGGGTCATATACAAGTTATACTTGAGAACACAGTGAATAACCAGTAGCTAGAGAAGGCAAATTTTATCAAATCAAGGGGGTGGGTGGCCCATGGTAACCATGGAAGATAAGATTGGTTTGTTTAAATATGAGGGGAGACCAAACAACAACAAAAAGACAAAACCAAGAATTTATTTATACAAAAGTTGTGAATTTTTTCCTACATGTTTGAATTTGAGTCACCTTTGAAGTATTCTTTGTTTGATACAACACACCTATCAAGATGCTTTTTCAACTACTCAAAATAGTTTTTGAACCATCAATTTTGATGCCTTTTAGTACTCCTGCTGTTTTTTGTTTTCTCTTTCCCACATCAGCAAAATGTTTTCCTTTGAGGACTTTTTTTTTTTTTTTGAGTTGGAGTCTCACTCTGTCGCCCAGACTGGAGTGCAGTGGCTGCTCCCGGCCACCGCAGCCTCGACCTGCTGGACTCCGGCGATCCTTCCGCCTCAGCCTTCCGAGTAGCCGGAATTACAGGCATGTGCTACCACGCCCGGCTGATTTTTTGATTTTTTTTTAATTATAGAGATGAGGTCTCGCTGCCCAGTCAGGTCTCGAACCCGCGGGCTCAGGCAATCCACTCACCTCAGCCTCCCAAAGGCGTGGGATTATAGGATGAGCCACCAAGCCCGCCACCTTTGAGGACTTTTTTAATCTGGGGAAACAAAAAAAGTCACTGGGGCAAGACTGGGTGAATGGAACGGGTAGGGCCATGGGGGTCATGCCATTTTTGGGTCAAAAATTGCCTAACAGCGCAGTATGGGCAGGTGCGCTCCTAAATCATCCATCATTAAATGAGCAAGCATGTGGAAAGAATTTCCAGAAAAAGAAACTCACTGAAGTTGAACGCAGTCTCTCACAACAATGATAGCTGGCTACTCTGCTGCCCATGGGTTCTTAGAACACTTACCTAGTGAAGCAAACCTGCACTACAAAGGCCTGTCCTCCAAAAATAATTCCAGATTTTGGGGGTCTCCCCTTGTAGTTCTACAAGCTTGCAGGGAACTGAAGCCCATTACTAAGTGATAAACAGTAATAGCACCTCTTCCATTTAATAAGGATTGTTTGGAGAGGCACCAAGTAGGAAGATAAACCTGTGGTTAGGCTGTTGGAGGCTCTCCTTTTTACCATATTTCCAGTCAGCACATCATTTTAGACCTTAAGTTTAGGTTTTAAAATATCTAATAAATATGGCTCGGATGATAGACTAGAAGAAGTCTTGATTTTTATGTCC
The DNA here is from genome assembly GCF_000164805.1 of Carlito syrichta. Taxonomy (NCBI): domain Eukaryota; kingdom Metazoa; phylum Chordata; class Mammalia; order Primates; family Tarsiidae; genus Carlito; species Carlito syrichta. Next base: position 1,194,927 of record NW_007251266.1, read on the forward strand.
TAATATTATGATTCATCAAGGAAAGGATTATCAATGAATTCTAAAGTCATTGAGTGAAAATGCTTAATGATAAGATATTCATATGTTTTATATCATCATAAGTATTACTCATAAAAGTGCAATATGTGCCTTTCTAGTGAAAAGATTGTACAGTGATTATCTTAACCAAGTGGTTACATTTGGCATTACTGGTGATCTGAAGCCTAAATTTTTGTGTCTTCTGATGAAACGCAATGGGAGATGTTGCACCAGCTCTGTGGTATTCTTATAAATAAATGTTGCCCTGAATTTAATCACAAAGAAAAAGACAAGTCTATAATGTGGGATGCTTTACAAGACAGATGACATGGACTTTTCAAAAGATTTAATATTTTAATGCTAATTCAAACAATTTAATGATGAAAAGTAGGGAAAAGTAGATAAAATATCTTAAATTAGGTAAAACAGAGAGACATAGCAGTCAAATGCAATGTATGAACTTGCATCATAGATTAAAAATGGGTATAAAAAACAATTATATGACTACTGGTGAAATTTGAATATAGGTTGTATGTTGAATGATGTTATTAAATTAATGTTGATTCTTCTCAGGTATGGTAATGGTGTTGTCTTATGCTATTGGGAAATGCATGCTGACATATTATGATTAGGCAATGTACTTTAGGTAATTTGACAAAACAGCTTTCTTTAGGTGTGTTTAGCAAGAGATATGAAGTAGCTATGGCAAGATGTTAAGAGCTGGTGATTCTAAGTGAGAATTATCCTGGTCTTTATTGTACTGTTCTTTCAACTTTTATTCCAGTTTGAAGTTTTTAAGATAAAAGTCATTAACTTACAACATAGCTGAATGTGAAAAACATAGCCATTATTATAGAGAAATAACACAAAGAGGGAGACAGATTTCTATTCATATTCTATATTATAATAAAATTGCAGATATAAAAGAAAATGGAATCTTAAAAGATTCTGAAGAAAAGACAGACTACAGAAGATGAGCAATTTAAACAGACCTCTTAGCAACAACAATGAGAAACCTAAATACAATGGAATAATAACTTTAGTGAGTTGAAATAGCTTAAAATTATATACCCAGGCAAATACATCTTTCATGAGCAAGAATGAAATAAAGATATTTGTAAACATTCAAACTGAGATAAACCAAAAGAAAGTGCTCAATAAAATAAATGTTGCAGGTATAATTTAAATAAAAGAAAATAGTACCAGTTATACAAAGCAGAGATACAATAAAAAATTATGAAAAATTATATTTGTAAATATGTGGTTAAATCTAAGCAAAGCATGACTGTACAAATTAGTAATTGTTTGAAATATTGTGAAGGGAAAAATATTTTTAAAAAGTCACAAAATCAAATAGATCAATAGGAATGTGAGTTAAGTAATATATACTAATGGTCTTTGTATGATTTGAGAAGTGAGTATGTTCATTATTCTTAAATTATACAGTTGAATTAGAATAATCACTAAAAGAATAGACATAAAGCAGAAACATTCAAAGATAGAGGAGAAAATGGAACAAAACAAGAGGCAGAAAATTGAGCTTCCAAGTATATGAAAAATGCAATGCAGGTGATAGAGGAAGCATGGGTAACAGTGACAAAATAAAGACTGAGGAGTTTAAAAGAACCAATGCAATATATTGTTAGGAGAGAATTTCCAAGAGCAAAGGGAAACTTAGCAGTTCTGCACTATAAATAAAGACTAATTTATGCAAATTAACACTAAAAGTATTGAATTTAGTAGTCAGTCCCAAAATATAATGTGTTATTGGCGTATGGCTTGATTAAATTACCCTTTTCTCAGGGGAGGGAGGCCCATATGACCTGATGGAGGCCTATGTCTCAGTGATGGACATAAATGGTGGTGATGATAGTCAAGACAAACTTCTGTGAAGGCCACTTAAAACTGGATATTACCACTCTATGAACTCTAGTACAACTGTTGTAACTATTGCAGATATCATATTTACTTAGTATAATTCAAATATAAGTTATGAGTAAAAGCTTTGAATCATGGGAGTAAGTGGTTACCTTGTAGAGTGATAGCCAGAAATTTGATTTCATGTTAAGATTCACTCTAGGGCATTGACTCAGAGGGTTAATAAAATCTTTGAAACGCAAAGACCACTCTCCCTCTGAACAGAATTTGAGAAAACTCTAGATTTATGCAGTTTTATATGCATCTGTGGTTCTGCCTAATTTTAATGGGTACTGCCTTGTGATTCTTTGGAAAGAAAAGCATCATGGGACTTTGAAATCTATCAGTTGATTGCACATTTCTTGTTCAGTCAAAACTTACTTAGAATTCCAAGTGTATACTTACTAAAACTGTGCTTGCAAGATTGGCAATGGGTGATTTAATTCTCTAGTGTTATATATGATTGCAATCTGGAAGGCTGAACTCTTTTGGTGATGGCCAACCAAGCAGTAATAAGGTTAACACAATTTGCAATGGTAATATCTCCTTCATCTATACATTTCAATCAACTTTGGCATTATCTCTAAGGCTGGATCCAAGTGCTTGCAAACTGGATTCTTTCAGGAAAAAGAAATTGGCTTTTTTTAATCTCACATCTTGGATTCTAGGCCAAAATGTCATATAAAGATTTAGTGACTAAAATACTAATACTGATTTTTTGGGGGAAAATAGGAATGCCTGAGATAGTATGTGTATTTACCCCATAAGTCACTAAAATAACATGCACACTACTCAAAAGCAAAATAGGTTCGATCTCAATTATATTATTGTGTTCTCCTTTAAGTCTTTGCTATTCTTTGGACCGTCAAATGTGAAGAGCCTGGACTGTGAGTTGAGTTTGTTTAGTGAGTGTATCCATCTGATTTCTATCAACAAAACAGAGCTAATTAAAGCATTGTGGGCATAGAGATTTATTATAGGAATTATTCCGTGGAAGCATTCAATGAAGCAAAAGTGTTTAGGGGAGATTAGGGTGATCAGAGAAAGAATCACTAGCCAGTTTTTCTGAAGAACTGACTCAGGTCGACAAGGTAGAACTTGCAGGGAAATGCAAGAAGGGAAGTACATCCTACTGTGAAAGTGGAACTCTAAAGGGGGAACTTGAGCAAGACCTGTAAAAAACATTGCTTTTGGCAGCTGCCACCACTGTGAGTCTACAACTAAGCGCCCAGTGGTAGGTCAGGGGCCACCATTGGTCAGTCCAGCCAGCAGCTGGAAAGATGGACTGAATTCAGAGGAGAATGAAGATATACTAGGACTTGCTGGGTATTTTCATGTCTGCCTCTCATTGTATCTTAATTATCTTATATTATGAAAACCTTCTGAAAGTAGAAGCTTCTGTCTCTCTTTTACCTTCCATCTCTAACAAAAATTTTCTCCTTTGGTCAACTCTGACCTAGAAGTATCAGGAAAGGGTATTTGGGAAACGTAAAACCCAGTATTAGCTTGATGCTCTATAACTCAGGTATTCTAGTGAGAAGCTGGTAATGTCCATATGACTTAGGATGATTAGAAAGTCGACATTAGAGTCTAAAGCTCTCAGTAAACTAGGAAGACAGAGGCAAATAGCAGTAACAGGGAAATAAGACAGTTATAGTATTCTAAGAATCTTTCACCCAGAAGAAGGAAGACAAAAAAAAAAAAAAGACAAATGACCCAAATGACCCAATCCTGTTGTTATATGTCAGATTAGTATATCAGAGAACAAGGGTCAGAAGATTTATGCTAAGAGCCAAAGTGAAGCAACACTTACCCTTACCCTTAAATGGCAAATGATCATAGATGAAAGAAACTCACATTTGTGGTAGTTTTCTTTGTTCCCTAAATATAATGAGCAAAAACTAAATTTCAGTAACTTTTGAGGCGCTTGTTAAAAAATGTAGGTTTCTGGAAACTCCTTGCAGACATAAAATCAGAATCTCTAGAGTTTTGATCCAGGACTCTGCATTTTGAGCAAAGTTATCAGGTGGTGCTTCTGTGCTGTCTAGTTTGGAAACTTATGATTCACAGACTGGCAGATTCATGCCTAGCTTATATCAGGCATTTACCGATTAGATTCAGCACTGAGACTAAAGACCAAATTAGAGAGACAGAAGTGGAAGAATAAATAAATAAAGAAACTGACTTAGAATAGATTTTTACGATTTTTTAAGAAAAGAGAAAATTGAGGCCAGAGATGGCAAATAAATTATTCGTATCACATATCTACTAAGTGACTGGGCCATACTCTAATTTAGGTCTGCTTGGCTCTAAAGTGCGTCCTTTGAGTGTTGAATCGGGTAAAAGGGTTTAGGCTTGCAGAATTACTGACATGCTTGCTAAACATTCATCAGTGAGACCCCTCAGGGAAGGAAAAGTAATACTAGTCTCTCCTGTTAAGATAAGTCTGTGTGGATTTCTAAAAAAAGTCCTGGAGGCCAAGATCTCCCAAAATAAGAGAACTAATAATGGAAGAAGGCAGAGCCCAGAAGAATCACTCCAAAGAAAAATGAGATCTTCACACGTTCTCTGTGTCCTATCCCATCTTCTTCTTCTTCTCTGTGGACCCAACATGTACAATGACTGTGACCTTTCCCATCTTTATGTCTCTTTAACATATGAAGTATTAAACTTTCTTCTCAGAAAAAAAAATCTCTGACTTGTTTATGTGATATTAACTTTATAGTTAAAAACCTAACTTTCTTTGTCTACTTTCTTGGGAGCAATACTGCGGACCCATTTAACCACGCTATTTAACTGTTTTTGAAGTAATAGATGAGTATGAGTGAGAACTATGGGATCAAGTTGCAATTGTAAAGGTAAGGCTAGCTGTGGCAGGAAAATGTGATGTGGAATCCTTGCATTCTAAGTGAGGCTTTGCTGGGAAGCCTTACCAAGACTGCCAGATCATGAGGTCCCTTTTAACAATCAGACTTGGCCCCAGTGGTTTGGGTTCCCTTGGAAAGTTGCACATTTTTCTGTCTCAAAGATGTTTCTGCAAGGGCTAGTCATTACACAGGGATGACAGTATAAAGTACAAAGTTTCAATTTCTCAATGTTAATTTTGTTCTGCTAGCTCTCTATTCAACAAATAGCTTTTATTCCTCCTATATTTTGCTGAATTCTTGTTAGAGCTAAGAGGATAGAAATTGGAAAATAACTTTGAAAATATGAGAATAATATGCATTATTTGATGTACACACAGGGAAACACTCCTGCATCAGTAACAATTGCACTGGCTCCGATATCCCAAATCTGGTGGCTTCTTTTCACTATATCTTCTAGCCCAAGCCATCATCTATCACTGGCTTGTTACAACTGTTTCCTAATGATCTGCCTATGTCCTGTCTGCTTCCACAAGGGTCCATTATCTACTCAAAGTCTTTCAGAGCCTGTCATTTCCCTGCAATAATAGCAGAATCAGCCCAAGTTTGCCATGGCCTCGTGGCCCTACCTGATTTGTCCACACCCAATTTTCCAGATACATCTACTTAAATCTTTATTTCAGCATCACAGATTTGCTTTCTAGTCCCCATACATGCCCAGATAATTTCCATCTTTTTGCTTGGTCTTCTCATTAAGTTTCAATACAACCTCTTCAGAAAGTCCTCCTTACACTCCTAAATCAATTAGCCCAACACTTAATATCAATTATCCTGTTTATTTTTAATACCATTTATCACTATCTGAATTTATTTACTTACTAGTTTGTATGCATATTATTAGTTTTTTACTATTAAAGTGCAATTTCAATAAAATTAATGTCTTTGCCTTATGATCCCTGTCATATACAAGTTTCAGTGCACATGCTGAATAAATTGATGGTGGAGGACTAATTGTATATGATAGTTCAGTGGATGGTAAGATTCAGGGAAATTATGGGATACTGATGACTCCAAAGATAACCTGTTTATGTTATTTCATCTCTCATAATATTAGGAAGTATCATTCTTTCAGTCACACAGCCTGAAATAATGGAACAGATCTTAATAGTTGGTCTTGGAAGCAACTTTCTCCTTAAGAAACTGGAGGAATAAACAGGAAGCTTATGAAAAATTTAAGTTGATAATTTTTTTAAAAACCTTCATTAACACTAACAGAAAGGGTGAATAAGGCATTGATTTTCAAGCCATTGGATTTTCAGTGGTTAGATAACAGAATTACAAATATATTATTTGCATGTTACACATTACTGTAACTCTAATCACCAAAATATGCCTTCTGTGTTCAAAATGGAAACCAATTTAAATAGAAATGTGGCAATGCCTCATAAATACAATGTAATGATATTTAACATAAAACACTGTGATGGTTAATTTTGTGTGTCAGCTTTGCTAGCCACAGTGCCCAGATAATTGGTCAAACATTATTATGAAGGTTCTGTGACTATGCTTTTTTGGGATGATATTAATATTTAAATTAGTGGATTCTGAGTAAAGATAACCCTTCATAATGGAAGTGGTTCTCAACCGATTAGTTGGAGGTCTTATCAGAAGAAAGATTGACCTTCCTAAAGCAAGAAAGAATTTTGCCAGCCAATTTTCTTTGTGCTTGTTCAGCAATTCTTCTCTGAGTCTCCAGCCTACTGACTTACCCATCACATTTTTGACTCTCCAATTCTCCACAGTCGCATAATACAATTCCTTAAAAGTAAGTCTCATAACATCCCTTCTCCCTTTCTAACCCTCTCTTTCTCTTTCAAACTCTCTCTCTCTCTCTTTTTCTCTCTTAATCTTTCACACGTACACATACAATTGTGTATACACACAACCATTTTATGTATTTTCAAATATACATGCAATATTCAGGGATGCACAATCCCCACCAGCCACTTTCATTTTTATATCACCTGCCTGAACACTGTGTTAAATAACTGTTCAATCCTTTAGTTTGAATATTTCATTTTTCCTGTAAAAATAAATATATCCTATGTGTTATGTTTCACTGGAAAACCCTAATACAGACATATATCTGATTGGAGACTTAAAATATACCAAAAAAATTACATAACCTCTTCAATTATTTATTTGGTAATTAATTCAATTAAACATATTGACCCCTATCTGTCATTTCTGGTGGATCTAAGAATCAAAAGATGGTAAGTAATGTCCTATACATTATGAAGTCATTTAAATTATTTTGCATGCATTAAAAAAAGAAACTAAATTTAGTTCATTTCCTCAGGTTTACTAATTAAAGTCATTCTTGGCTCCAGAAATAAAAAAAAAAAATAGGAAGAGCAAGTGTGACAGCATTAGTATTCAGTGAAATTAATGACCTTAGTGGGTTAGTCTTATATAAGTTGTTACGGTATGTACAACTTGTCTCTGAAGTTCAAAGTTATGTTCAACACAATTTTTCTTCTTAATTGCTCAAGACACTCCACTGTGACATTGGCTATTTTGGCTGAAATAGAGAGATTAAAGAATGAAGACATATTTTACAGTTAACACGATTGCTCATAAAGAACAGTAGTAGCATGAAAAAATTGAAGAGAGAGAGTAGAACTGTAAGCTCAAGGATCTACCTGTGCAGATTGTGAAATCCACATTCAGCACAGAGATTAGAAATGGTGATTAAAGATGAATTCATGATGTGGTTGATTAGCAAAAATGGTAAGGTGTCTAACTCCGAACACTGAGTGGCACTGGGGGGAGAGGGTATATATCACATTATGTCAACAGAATTAGTCTCCAAGGCCCTTTTCAGGTTATAGCTTTACTTGTACTCTTAGTAGCATTAATTTTTGCTTGCAAATGTACCTGGTTTCAGCATAGTTTTAGAAAGCTGATCACAAGGTTTTGGATTCTGTTACCACGAAATTCTATCTGCTCTGTCCTTGGGTGTTTCCTTTTGTAAATGTAGTCATTAATTTAGCAAATACTCATGAGTTCCAACTCTATATCCGACACTGATAGGCTTTGTCAGTTATTTTTTTTTTTTAATGCTGTCACCATTCAGAACAAGTCAAGCCATGTTATAAACAGTCTAGTTTGGAATATTTGTATATATATATATATATATATAGTAGCAGTTCACTTAGAGATGCTTCATGTCTTTCTTATCCTCATCTTTGTGTTCTCTTGTCCTTGTCATAGTCATTGGCACCATCAGCTTACCAACCACGTCTGTTGATTTTTATTGTCTTTTGAGCCGCTTAGCACGTCTAAATCCTGTCTCACTTTACACATCAACTGTGGCTCATTATATTGTAAATCAGAAAATATAAACTTAACCATGTCTAACCTACAGAAAGGAATATTTTGTTAGTTTAATTTTTCACTGGTGTGCTGGTATGGGGTAGAATTCAGCAGTAGTATAACTAGTACCCATATTTAACGCAGTTTATGTAAATTATACCCACTAAAGATGTAATTATTTCTGTTGAAATAGAAACACATCCAACAACATAATTGAATTCTATGTTTCTTTGCAATGGTGAACGAGTCAGAGGAAAACCTACAGTGGCAAGTTAGATTTCAAAGGTAAATTGTACAGGAACTTGCCTTTTGGTTGCCTGTTATTTTAAATACTCACTTTGGCAATGCTGTGAAAAGTATCCTCAGATGGGATCAATAGGAAGTTGGGACACAGACTGTTTTACCTAAAAGTTTCCTGAGAATTGATATTGTTTTTAAGTCTTAAACTATTTCCTGATAGGCCAAATTCACCCACTAGATGTGTTTCACTCTGTTCTGTTCCACTGTTTAAAAAATTTTGTATCAGTTACCAACATTGAAAATTGAGTTTTGATACAAAGATAGTAATTTTCAATTTATTTGGAAAGATTAGAATTTCTGGTACACATGCCTGCATGACCATGATAAACTGGAGCTGAGAAGCTGCACTCCTCTCAGTTGAGTCCTTTGATATTCAGGGCCGCCCAACCCCTAACAGTCACATTCGTTTTTATATCACCTGCCTGAACACCATGCCAAATAACTTTCCAATCCCTTTGTCTGAATCTTTCATTATTCCCACGTAAAAATTTGGATTATGAAGAGAAGTAATGATTTGCCTGAAACTGTAGATATGAAACTTACCCTCACTAAACCATAATGTCATATTCCTTTGTTCCTTATTATAAAACACTATACTATTCAGGGTGACTATATGTCTAATTCAAAATGGAAAAAAAAAAGCACCTTAACAAAACCATTAAGTTTTTATCCGCCTTTGCAAAAATCATTTGTTGTATAGCATATTATGTTCCAATATTATTTAAGCAGAAATCATTTGGGGATTTCTGGGAAACATTTGGCAACTTTTTATATTTTTCTCCTCTTTATTTTTTACATAAGGGTTGTCTATATCATAATGATGAGACAACAATAATTGGGAAAAATGCAAAATGTACATATCATGGTCAGGAAAGATAGAAGAGTCTGAATATATTAAGCCACTATGATTTGTTTTTTGTTAAATGGACCAAACATGATTCTAACTGATAGGTATATCTATTTCTCTTTCCATCACACACACACACACACACACACACACACACACACACACACACACACACGTCTTTGCTCTCACTGCCTTTTTTATTTATTAAAAATTGTGTATTTATTCTTCCATGTTTAAACTTCAGTCACTTTCAAAGTAATCCCATTTGATGCAATACACCTATGAGATGCATGTTCCACTGCTCAAAACAGGTTTTGAATTCATCAATTTTGAAGCCTTTCAGTGCCTCTGTCATTTTTTTGATTTGCTTCTGCCACATTGGCAAAACGTTTTTCACTGAGAACTTTTTTTCATCCAAGGAAACAAACAAACAAAAAAAGCTGTTTGGGAAGAGATCAGCTGAATAGGGAGGGTTTGCATGAGGGTTATACTGCTTTTGGTCAAAAACGGCTGAACACTCTGCATGTTGTGGGCATGTGTGCTCATAAATCACCCATCATGAAATGGGCAAATGTGTTGAAAGAATCTCCAAAAAAAAAAAAAATGCACTGAAACCAGTTGCAGCTTCTAGTACATTAATGCTGATGGGCTTCTACCACACTCACCTAGTAGAGGAAGCATGTACTATAAGGGGTCCAACCTCCAAAAAATATTTTTTTGTGTGGAGGAAGACCCTCCCTCATACAAGGTCTCTGGTGAGGAACTTTTTTCTGAGTCCTCACGTGGTACAAGGCAGAAAGGCAATACAGAGCAAGCTACTTTAACACTGTGTGAAGTCTCCTTTAAAATCCTGTTAATTTGGTAACAGCTCTCATGGCTTATCATCTCCTAAAGGTCTCACATCTTAATGCTATCACACTGGAAACACCTAAGTTTTCGAGAAGATTAAATTTCAACATGAATTTTGGAAAGGACAAACACTTTCAAAATCACAACAGGATCTGACTAACCCAGTAACGATTCTTATTACTTTTATTCTGTCGTAAGATGGAAGACCTTATTTTATGCTATTACTATGACCTGTACATCTAGAGAACAAATGATCCTCACCCATCTAATTTACCAGGATTTTCTACTTAAAGGACCAGAAGAAGGCTTCACCAGAGCAAAAAGGAAGGTGTTCCTAAGAATTCCTTCATTTAAAGCAATCCCTTATATGTAAAATCTAAAAAACTTTGAACACATAGAAACAGAGTGGAATGGTAGTTACCAGGGGCTGGCACAGTGGGGGTGGAGCATTGGAGAGATGTTGATTAAAAAAATACAAAATTTTAGTAGATAAGAAGATTAAGTTAAAGAGATCCGTTGTATAGTTAATAACAGTACATAATATTATTGAAAATTGCCAAAAGAGCAAATTTTAAGTGTTCTAAGCACAAAAAAATGATAAGTCTATGAGGTCAGGCATATGTTAATTATCTAGATTTAGCCATTCCACAATACATACATGTTTGAAAATTATATACAATAAAAACACCATTTTTATTTGTCAGTTAAAAAAAGTAATCCAGAGAAACTCTGTATAGCGTAGGGTGTTCAAATTAATTTACATGTTATCCTAAGGGAGGCGGATGGGTAATGTGAACCTATTAAAGTGAAGGTGGAGTGAAGCCAGCCTTCACAGATTAATGGAGAAGAGATTCCAACCTAGTTGGAAAGCAAAGCAGTAATTGAAATCATACAGAGGATCCTCGCCATTCATCTTTGTTCCCTTAGCACATCACAAAGGTAGAATGAGCCAACACTTATTAGATTAATAAAGTAGAGACACCAACTTAGTTGGAAAGCAAAGCGGTAATCGAGACCAGCTTGAGGCACTGGCACAGGTGTGTGCTGGAAATGAACTGAGTGAGCACACATGATTCTCATTGTCCTCCTCAAAATATGTTTTCCAGCGTTGCTGAAAAGAAAGGAATAAAACCTAGAGAGAATTCAGTGGTCTGAGTAAAGAAGAGGGAAAGGGGATAGTGTAACAGTGAGAATGAGAGTACTAATGATTTAATCCTGAAGGGATTAATGAATTAGTACCTAAATGAGTCAAATGTTCAATGTCAATGAGAGGAACTACACTTTTGTTACTGTCTCTGAGTTGACTAACAACCAAAGGTACTCTAATGAAATTAGACAGTAGTAAGTGACAATCAACAAAATAAGGTGGGTGTTCATTATGAAGAATATTATATTTAATGATTAACATTAAATTCACAAAATACATTTTAGAAACTACAGATTAAATTTTGCTATCTTCTTATTTTTATATTTCAATTTTTTTCCTCCTTCAACATGTTCCTATATAAACGTCTTATATAGGAACATGATTTTTTGGAAGCCATTGGTCCATGTGCTATTAATATTTTGTATTACCTCATAAAAATATTATGTTGCTTTTAGACTATTTTAAAAATAATCTTTGGAATTAACAATATTCTCTCTCAAATAGTAAAAACAAAGGGAATTCAAGTGAATATTACATTATTTCACCACGTCAATTTTTAAGTACTATATGCTATTTTTTCTGCAGCATATCTGGGTCCCCAAGCCCCCAGACTATGAGACAGTACAGGTCCAGGGACTTGTTAGGAACTAGGCCACACAGCAAGTGGTGAGTGGGGGACAAGTCAGCAAAGCTTCATCAGTATTTACAGTTGCTCCCCATCGCTCACATTACCACCTGAGCTCCTCCTCCTGTCAGAGGAGTGGCAGCATTCAACTCTCATAGGAACGCCAAACCTGTTGTGAATTATACATGTGAGGGATCTGGAGATAAAGTACACAATAAATGTAATGTCAAATAATCCTGCCTGAAACTGCTCTCCCCAATCTTGTCTATGTAAAATTTGTCTTATGCAAAAGTGGTCCCTGATGCCAAAAAGACTGGGGACTACTGCACCTAAACTATATAATCGGAATGGAAGCTTGTCCCATCTTTTCAGAGTATATACTCTTGTTTGTTTGGTGTTTTTTGTTTGTTTTATAGCATAAGTTTGGTGCTTTTTTATTTTAAAGATGTGAGGTACAATTCAGGATTAGGTATATAAGTAGATATGATACAAGTATTATATCCCTTTGGTTCCCACTTTGCCTGGTTTGAAATCAGGTACCCTTACTGATATGTCCTCAACCCCCACCCAGGCAGTATCTCACTACTGCCACTCCTTTTCTTATAGTATTATGCTAAATGTTCAGGGCATTCTTATGAGTGAGAGAATATGGAACTTTGTTCTTTTTTTCTGTGATAGATCACTGGGTATTATAGGCTCTAAATCCATCCAAGTTGCTGTGTTTCTTTCAAATTACTTCAAATAGTGAGAAAACAAATATATCTCCATTCTTCCTCTGATTTTTTCCCTTATATTTGTCTTCCAACTAGCCATAAGATCCTCTTTTAATTTTTAATACTTTCAAAGAAGACTTGTGCTGTTAAGTTTATCTGGCAAATATCACATTTTCTCAAGTATGGAAGAACTGTGACATACATTTTTGTTAACAGCATGTAAAATATGTCAGTTCAATGGGTTTCTGAACTTATTGGCAGAAAACAGAGACTAAAATACAGTAAACTAGATTTTTCATGTGGCAGTGTTAATTTGTTGGTATAAAAAATTTCTGTATCATATGATACTCAACTCTTTCTTTGATGGCCTCACTTTAAGAATACATTTTGAATCAAGAGACCATAGCCACATGGAATTTCTATCATCAAGGTGTTTTTTCAAAGGTTATGAGATATTCACGACTTTTAATCACTTTAGCTTGAATCCATGAGCTGCAAAAAGATTTCCTAGTTAATGTGATCATCTCAGGAATATCTTCCAGTTTTTACTAAGTAATTTTTTTTGACATGACAATTAGTTAATTTTGAAAAATTGGCATCAAGATAAAGCTACGTGCTGGCACAAAGGTTCGAGCGAGAGATAATGCACTTGGCAACTAGTAAAGATGATTGTTTATTTACCATTCTTTGATAAATGAATTACTAACTTACAAAGCTTATTATGACTATAGTTTCAACATCGTTTAAGGCATTATTTTTATTACTGCCAAAGTGATTCTATCTCATATACTTCGTCATATAACCTACCTGCTAAGAAAAAAAAAGTCTTTTTGTTTGCAGATTTTTGTTCTTAGGATGGCACATGAGTTCTTTCACTTAGTCCCCTAGCCTTATTTCGCTTCATTTACCCATGGTATTTCCTGCTGTAGTAATATTGAACACACTTCCTGCTTCCCAGCATGCCTATACTCTTTTGCCAATGGTCTTTATGTCTAGCAGCATTGTGGGAGAAGGAGGAGGAAGAGGAAGGAAAGAGGAAGGAGGAAGGAAAGGAGAGACAAGGACCTGAGGGAAGAGGAGAGGAGAGGAAAAGAAAATAAACAAAAGAAAAATGAAATAAAGGAAAGTGGAAGGAAGGAAGGGAGAATTTCTATTAATTTTTCAAGATTCACCTCAAGTGTTATTTCCTCTTCCAGTCTTCCCTAAATGCCTGACAACCCCAGTCCCCCATACCTTGTTCTGTATCACCACCTAGCAAATTCATGTGGTATTACAAAGTATATTTATATATTTGTTTCTCCCTGATAGGTGATCAAAAACTTGAAGGAAGGATCTGAGTCTTGCTGTCTGTCTCTGTGCCCCTTATTGTCTAGTAGTGACTAAGGTCCAAAGCCTTATTTTAAAAGAATAAATGAATGGAAACCACAAATTTATTTTAAAAGATTGAACGAACAAACAAAACAAAACAAAATAGATTTGCTCAACCCTATTTGAAGAATCAAAGCAGACATCTAAATTAGACTTTCTAGTTGGTAAATTGGAAGGAAATTAATGATCCTGAAAATGAAGAGTAGGGTATCACATTATAAGCTTCCTAAGAAAACAACTTGAACCTTTTTATCCTTGTGTTGTCCTCCTTTCCCTTTCTGTCCTGAATTATCTTCTAGAATGGTTTACCCAAGTAGAAAGTTAATTAATTTTTATTAAGCAATTAGAAGAAGAAATGTAATTTTCATTTTTAAGTCAAAGAATTAGAGAAGAGATGATTAATTGTGAGGAATGGTTTACACCCCAAAAGGTTTCCCACCGCTACCAAGATAAATAGAATGAATAAGACAAGGATGATCTATGGGGTAATACGATACTGTCAGAGTAAATGCAGATATATCTGTCCTGTCAACTTTGAGCATACATATAGAGATTGGAGAAAGACAAAGACGGTGCTTTTTTACTCATATTCTCTAGCATTAGTTACTCTAAAGAGAATGAGCCGATAGCTTTCATGTTTGCACAGCCTTAAGTTTTGTAAATTTGCATTCTTTTTTATCAACAAATAGTGACATGCCTAATTTTTCAAGTTATCAGAGTCAAATTGAATTGCATTTTAGTGTTTCTCTAGCTATAAAAAATAGATCACTTTCAATGTCCTTCTGAAACATATCAGTTCAATGATAGCTGTAGGTTAAGAAGATGCCCTAAGACTTACACATATGACGATTCAAATCCAGACTCCATAACAAACCTAAACTGTGATGTCAGACAAATTAAATGTTATCTTTAAGACCTGGTGTGTTTTTTTTTTAAATCTATAACATAGAAGTGAATAACAAAAATAATAATAAGTTAACATTAATTGAGTACATGGTTATGCCAGACACTCTTGCAAGTACTTTATACGAATTCATGCATTTAATTATACCAATAAACATATGGTTTAAGTACAATAATTGTTGCACCAACTTATAGATGAGGAAACTGAGAACCAGAAACTTGTTAGGCGAAGTGTATAGCATGGGGCCTGGCCTATAATAGGTAGCCAATAACTGGGAACAGATATTGCTTATTTCTTTATTCATGTATTAGTCTAGGTTTTCCAGAGAAACAGAACCAGAACCAATAGGAGATATGCATGTATATATTTCTTAATTTAATTTATGCAATCCTTATATATTTCTTAATCTCTTTATATATATGTGTATATATATATTCCTATATAATTCCTATACATATACACATATGAATTGGTTCATGTAATTATGGAGGCCAAGTACCAGGATCTGTAGTAGGCAAAACTGACTCAGGAGAACCAACGGCATAATTTCAGAGTGAGACCTAAACTCTCAGAACTAGGAGAGCCAATGGTGTGAGTTATAGTCTAAATTCGAATACAAAAGCAGGAGAAGACTGATGTACCATTTTGAGGACAGTCAACCAGAGAGAGTAGATTCTCTCACATTCTGTGTTTTGTTCTATTCAAGATCATATGGATTTAATGTGACCCACCCTTATTGGGAGGGCAATCAGTTTTACTTAGTCT
This sequence comes from Carlito syrichta, assembly GCF_000164805.1. Lineage (NCBI taxonomy): Eukaryota > Metazoa > Chordata > Mammalia > Primates > Tarsiidae > Carlito > Carlito syrichta. The sequence continues at coordinate 1,210,619 of NW_007251266.1, forward strand.
GTTGACTTAAATGTCAATCTCATTTGGAAACATCCTCACAGACATACCCAGATTAATGTTTAACAACATGACTGGGCACTTGTGGCCCACATTGTCACATAAAATTAACCATCACAATTTATTATAGCATTTCAAAGAAAAAAAATTGGTTGAAATGAAAACAAAATTCTCAAAATAAGAATGATAAATATATATTATAAGGAATACAGATAGGGAAAATAAATAATGAGTCCTGTTCATACTTTGCACAGAGTAAACATTTATTTATTCAATGAATAATTGAGATAATCAGTTAATTACAGGTGGATATTCAAAATTTAGATATTTTGACACATAATTGAAACAGCAAAGTATGAAAGTTCAAAAGAGAAAACAATATAGGAAAAGTAAATCAAAGGAAATGATGGTAAAGAGTATAGAATTAGATAGTTGGACAAAACTTAATGTAAAATTTGTCTAAAACAAGTTGAAAAATAATAAAATTTCTTAGAGTAATAAATGATGACCACAAAGAAGAAATTTCAAGCTCCAGCATCTCGTACTGTACCCAATTCCTATTCATCCTCATTAGCAACAGTAGGTCACTTTTAAAGCAGTAACCTGTCATCCACATGCTTAAAAATGTCTTAGAGAATCCCTCCTGTCTAAATGAAATCCAACCTTTTCTGTAATTGATTAAATGCTCCTACAAGTTTTTCTTACTCATTTCCAGCCTAATTTTCTGTCACTGTTTCCCCTATAAATACACTAAATTCTATTTACAATTAACTACTTACAATTCTCCAAAGACATAATGTATATACACTTTACATGTACTTCTTCTCCTAACTATATGATTCCATTTCCTCTTTTCCAACTAGTGGATCCTATTCCCTAGCTAGAAGGCAAGTTTATGTTGATGATGACAGTAATAGGAATGACAATAGCATGGTGAAGAAGACAAGAAAAATGGTGATTATAGTTCTCTTTTACTGAGTATCTATTTTGGTCAATGTCTCTAGATGTTGTCTTAACTGCATCTTTTATGTAATTCTTACAAGAAAGCAGTTTCTGTTATCCATGTTTTATGTTGTGAATATTATAGCTTAAAGAGATTGCATGGCTTGTCCAAAGTTAATAGGATTACTTTTACTTCACTTCAAATACCAAATCAACACTACAAGTTATCAAAATTGATTTTTCAGCTGGGTGCAGTGGCTCATGCTTGTAATCCCAGCACTTTGGAAAGTGAAGGCGAGAGGAATGCCTAAACCCAGGGGTTCAAGACCAGCCTGGGCAACTTGATGAGACCTCATCTCTACCATAAATAAAAAAATTAGCTGGGTGTTGTGGTGTACACCTGTGGTTCTAGCTACTTGGAAGGTTGAGGAAGAAGGATGTCCTGAGCCCTGCTAGTTGAGACTGTGGTAGCTGTGAACGTGCCACTGCACTCCAGCCTGGGCAACATGGTGAGACTCTGACTCAAAAATAAATAAATAAATAAATAAATAGATAAAAGGATTTTTTCTAAGAACTCTTTTACTAAAAAAAAAAAAATTAAAATTCATAAGGCCCTCTAGTATGTTCTTTTTATATTGTATCTAATTATATCAGAATAATTTATGTATCAGTCTACTAAGTTTTATTTTTATTTTCTTAAATCTAGAAAGGAGTTCCACCCACTCTGCTTTCCTCATGCCCTGTGGCATTAGGTTCATTATATGCAATTTATAATCTTTTATTAGCACGAACAAATACAAAAAAATAAATTCTAAGTATACACAAGTGAAAGATCTGCAAGCCTAGCAGTACAAGCAAGAAATCAAAGCAAATTGTCTTTGCCATTTTAAAAATTAGGAGGAATAAACCTCATTAAAATTTCCACTAGTAAAATTCCTTTATCAACAATTCCCTTATTAAAATACTGGAATGTCAATGGACATATGTACTGAATAAAAGTAAGCATAAATTTTAATGATTTTTACATTGATTATGTAGAGAAGGTCTTTGAAAAGAGAAGTGCCAAAGATGTAGCAGCAAGATCAAGGAGTGGGCAAAACTGGCAGTGTGATTGCTGAAGCAAACAGAACAGTCTGTAAACCATTATTCTTGCGTCAGTCACAAAAAGCATGAACTAATATGCTTTAAATAATCTTATCCTAAGGAAACAGAACATGCTTCTTCCTACAGCTTTGCTAAATAAATTTCTTATATGATTGTCCATTAAGAGGCCCCAAAGTCATCTTTACTGTTCACAAGCCAATTAATGTCTTTCTATCCTGTGTAACTTATTTGTCACCATTAAGACAGCAAAGGGCAAAGGAGGTGTAATAAATGTTAGCATGTACAAGATGAAGTAGTTGATTTATTCATTAGAGTAATTATCAGGGATAGAGAGAGCCATCTCTCAGCATTAGTTCCCACAATATTGACCTTTGGATTGGATTTTTCCAAGAAAAAGTCCAACTTTTCTAATTTCTAAAAATTCTACATTTATTCTTCAGTTTCTCCTGTCTCTCTACTTCTTTGTAAATTATGTTTCTAAGTGAATACTTTAAACAATTAATGTTTTTTTGAATCTTCACCCTTTGTTACATAAATGTATGATAAGAATGCATTCAGCTAGATATAAAAGTGGGTTGAAATACCAAATTCAATATTACTTTACACTAAAGTATATAGTTATTAAGTAATGTTTCCAATTTCCCAAATACACAACTTATTTAGGTATCTTTAATTATATGTATTTTGCCAAATAAACACAGTTGAATGTTCAAATTAAGATTCTAGAACTCAACTTTGAAGAAAACAAAACAAGCAAACGGTATCCTGACAATATGTATTCCTTGTGTGCTATATGTTTAAAAGCACTCAAGAAGGGTGCCCATGTACCAGAATATGTTTTTAGAGTATACCAATTTTTAAGAAAATGTTTTACATCAAATTATGGAAAAATTAAATTATATAAATTTGGAATCTGTGGTCACAAGTTGTGTTTGATCGTTAATTGCTCAGCACCTTCCTCCTGCACTGATTTAAAATTTTGGAAAATTATAATAATGAATGAGAAATTACTGCTGGTTGCAATGGTTTACACCTGTAATCCCAACTCTTTGATGGGTGGAGGCACGAGGATTGCATGAGCCAGGGGATATGAGGCTACCTGGGCAACTTGGAGAGCCCTCACCTCAACAATAAATAAATTAAAAAATTATCCAGGTATGTTGGTATACACCTTTAGTTCCGGCTATAGTGACCATGATTATGCCACTTCACTCTCAACTGGGAGATTCTGACTCAAACTAAAAAAAAAAAAAGATATTACTTCTAGAATAATATAAATAAATTACTAGAAGGAAACTGATAGAGAGACTGAAGGAGCAGGATTCTTGGTGATGGGGTATTAAGTACCAGGGGGAATTGTCTGATGCATAGAAGCTGATAATAGAATGATGATTTCCAGGGGTTAGAAGAAAGTGGAAAATTATTTTTCAATGAGGATAAAGTTTCTGTAATGCAAGATAAATAACTTCCAGAGATCTGCTGGGCAACATAGTACCTGTAGTTAACAAGATAACATTGTGCACTTTTAAATATGTAAAGAGAGTAGATCTGTTATTAAGTATATTTGCCAAACACACACACAGAGAAAGACATTTTTGTAATGGTTATATTTATTATCTTGGTTGTGGGAATGATATCATGCGTATATGCATATGTCTAAACTAATCAAATTCTGTATATTTAATGTGTATATTACCTAAAATAGATCAAGTGAGATGAATGGAGCAATAGATTTTCTTAGAAAATTACTTGAGAACCTGCTTGATAACAATCATGAAACAAACTTCCTGAGAATTAAAAACCAGCCATTGAAAACTTATGCCGTCAAACAAGTGCAGTATTTATAGTAGTATGTGACTCTGCAATCAACAGAAGTATATTTCTTTCAATTTACCAAACTTAGAATATATAGTTATTTTCCCTATTCTTCTAAAGACATATTTAATCTGTATTTTTTATTTTGATTGTTTTCCCTTTTCATCTTCATTTATTTTGCTTCTGCCCCCTATATAGTCCTCTTTCTCTGTTTTAACCTATTATGTTCTGCTTCTCATTCTCAATCACCATTCTAGTGAGACTTCTTCAGAATTGAATTAATGATGTGAGTGGTCATTTGTTATTACTTTTAGAAGACCTTACTTTATTGTTTTTGAGAATTCTAGATGCATAGAAGATATATATCACACTATTTTAAAAATAAAAATGATAGATGTATTTTAATTTGCATTAGGTGCTGTTTATGTTCCTCCAATGTTAATGGCTACTAAAAATTAATCGTATTTCTAAAAATCTCTCGAAGATTTTAAACATAAGTAACGACTTTGAAAAAATTAGAATTTAAGTCAGCATATCTAAAGAGAACCTTCTTCAGTAACTGCCAGTAAAGCATATGTGCACATTGCCCTTTTTGAAGTATTTAAGATATCATATGTGACAATTTTAATTTCATTTCAAGATAGCAAAACTAATGATATTTTAAAGGATAATGATGTATTCCTTTTGCAAAATAAATTGTATAAGCTATTATTTTTGGAAAGATTTCATCAATCCTGGCATGCTGTGCTGTGTTTGGAAGTGCTTATCCACATGCTAGTAATTTATCTCTATTCTTAAAGTCTAGTAAATGCAGCAGCAATCTGAAAACGGCAATTGCAGCTGCTTAAAATGAACTTAATTGATTACTGATTGATACGTACTTTAGAGAAGCTTCTTTTCGCCCCATCAGTATCTTTTTGTTGATCCTAAATAATGCTCTCAGATTTGACCCATTTCACAAGTCCTTTCCCTGCCCCAATCCCTTTTCCTAATTTGTTTAGGTAAATTTGACAGCCCCCCTTTTTGAGGATGAATTAGATGTCTAAATATCTCTCTCTCTTTGCATGTTTATTTTAGTTTGGCAGTGAGTATTAGCTGTGGCTTGCTATATTTTACTTCTCAAAGTGTTAATATCAACTATAAATTATGACTAATGGTAAGCACTGGTTGTTATCAATCACCAGGAAGTAATTGGTGCTGATTGAATGAAATAAATGTGATGCTTGCAAAGCTATGACCTTGTCAGTCAACCTGGGTACAAAAATCTATTAGATTTATAAGAACTGCATCTTAACAATGACTGAAGAAGGCAACTATTGATTTTTAAAAGTTTTAAATGTTCATTTTTCTTTGAAAACTTTTTTCTTTACAACATACGTAGTAAAAAAACCCCTGCCAAAAATTATATATATATAATAATATATAAAGAGACAGATATATCTATATCTATATCTATCTATCTATCTATCTATCTATCTGGAGAGAGAGAGAGAGAACACTAATTTCTCTTACTTGTAATCACAAACTAAATTAATTCTGGAGATATTAGTCCTGAAAGACAATTAGACCAAACTCCCATTTTGTAAATTATCTATATAAATGCAAGGACCAGACAAATAAATTGTTTCTGCTCATATATTACTATAGTTTGAAAGTGTCTACTGAAGTTCATGTAATGGAAACTTAATCTTTAATGCAACAGTGTTGACAGATGGAACCTTTAAGAGGCAGAGCCCTCATAATGGACTAATTCTGTTATTGTGGGATTGGGTTAGTTATTGTGAAAGTAGTTTCCTGATGAAAGGAGAGTTTGGTCCCTTTCCGTTCGTGTCTCTTGCCTTCTCTTACCCTTCCATCTAAAGCAATGGGATAACACAATAAGGAAGCCCTCATCAGATGCTGGCACCATGCTCTTGAACTTTCTAGTTCCAGAACTGTTAAGCCAATATATTTCTGTTCTTTATGAGTTACACAGTCACTTCATTAGCACAGCTCAATTGAGATAAGACATATATAAAGCTTTCGCAGACATGGAATCAGAACTTTGTTTTCCTACCAACTTCTCATTCCACCACCACAAAGTACTTTTTTTCTACACAAAAAGTGACAAAAATAATAGTTTAGAATTAAATATATTTCCAGAGCACGGCAAAATGCAAATAGAATTTCATCTATAAAAAGTTTCAACTCAGTCAAACCCATAAGGCTTCATTCAAATATGAAAAGAACTTACCTAATTTGTATTGATTTAACCACACGTCAGTGGTTTGATTTAGCTACTTTTTCACCAAATGACTATGAGTGTGATATGGAGTCAGCACTTTCATAGGATACACATAGGTGTAAAATGATTAATTTAATGCTTATAATAATAAGACAGGCTTTTATATATCTAATATACTGAGAAATTCTCAAGACACCTAGTCTTTGTTTGACATAAGGAGTTCAATTAGTAACTATTACAAGGGAAAACAAACATATCAGTTCTCATTCATTGATCAGTTCTACCAGACCCAGGCAAATTTCTTCTGTGTTAACTTGATTAATTAACCATATCCTAAGTGCTAAAAGCAGTGAATCCTTTCAAAAATTTATCATTTTTTGTATGCCAGCATGGCTAGCTTTATTACTTTGTGCTCACAAATAAGCCATAAGTGAGTTCATTATTATGTCATCAAAGGATATGAACCCAGGGAGGGTGAGGCAAGATGGCAACAGAGCCGGTTGGAGTGTGAAAGTCTCTGCACGGGTGAGGGTGCACAAAGGCTAATCTGCATCCATCTGCATGTGCAAGTGAGTGAGCAAGTGAGTGGAGACACGTGATCAAGCTCCCAGGGAACCCAGCCAAAGCAGTCATAATTTGCGACTGCTCTGAATTCGGCCACACACACAAGGATCCACCATTCTGTGGCACCTCTCAGGAAAAGGCAGCAGAGATCAGTAACCTCTTGACACCGGCACCCAGCTCACACCACCGTCTGTGGCAACTGGCTGGGCAATGACAGCAGGGATGTGGATACAATGCAGGGAGTAGATCTGAAGCGGATCTCTGCCAGAGGATAAGATGTTAGTGGATGCCATCTTGGCACCATTTTCTTTGTCCTGAGCCAGGCAGGGACCTTCTCTAGCTCCCTTGATTCTGACCAGACTGCATCCAGCAATCTCCACCATCTCCCTCTGGCATCACCGTCATTTGCCCAGAGAGGATCCTCTGAGTGCACCAAACGGGAGAAACAGAAGCCCCACCTCCCACACTGGCTCAAGCACGGATCCGTGTAGTTGGAGGTGAGAGGAGAGACCTAGCAGCCACTAGGGTTGGGGTGAATCTTGAAGTCGCCTCCCTTCCCACAGAGGTCCGTGGGGCATCTGATCCATGTGAAGCGCAGCCCAATTGCCCTGTGGACTGAGAGCAGAGGGGAAGAGCTGGAGACTGGAACCCACTCCCTACAGCTGCCAAAAGTGGAAGCTCAGGGGACACACTGGTTTAAAAAAAAAAAAAGGAAAGGAATCTGAAGTTCCAGAAATGGCCACAAAAGGGAGATTTTTGAGGGAGGGAAAAAGTCTTCGATTTTTTTCATCTGTTGTTTTCTTTAACTGTTTGTTTATCTGTTCATTGGTGTGCCAGTTTTCCCTCTTCTTCTTTCTTTTCATCTCCCTTATGTCTTTCTTCTTCCTTTCCGTATTCTTTTTTCTTCTCTCATTTTGGTTTCATGGGGCATACATACACTCCCATTTCTTGAACAGTTTGTAAGATGTTGGGAAGTGGGTTCTAGGGAGTCCATACACCAGTCAGTGGATACTATGGTCTGCAGATAGCTTCTGAACTACAGTCCCCCCCATTATAACTTAATCAAATCTCAAAACTACAAAAAGACAGCACAGTCACGCACCCCCTCTCCAGTTTCAAAACTGAACAAATCCAGAGGATCTAAATAAGGAAGAATAGATGTTTGAGCAAACCGAAATAAAAGTTATCTCCTCATCACTGAAAAATGGAGTTAAAGAAGGGGGAAAGGGATGAGGAACCATCACAAATTATGAAAAAATCAAAGGAAGATCACAGGTATCCTCCAGACTCCTGGCAAGATAGCACCTGAGAATACAAACTTCAGAACTCAAGCAATGAAGAGTCCCCAGAACAACTTGTCTCAAACCACAAATCCAGATATCAAGGTATTAATAAAGAGAATGCATAGAAATGATGTGAGACAAGAGGAAGGAATGGAGGAGTTGATAACTGAGATGGCAGCATTAAAGAATACAGTAAACAAAATAAATAACAAACTGACAAGCATGGAAAGCAGAATTAACCAAGCAGAAGAAAGAATCACAGAGCTTAAGGACCAAAATATAGGACTAACCCAAAATGTTAAAAATATAAGAAGCTTAAAAGACAATACAAAGGCTCTAAGAGAGGTGCAATTATATCAAGAGGCCAAACTTATGCCTGATTGGCATTCCTGAGGTAGACAGAGAGACAGAGACCACTCTGAAGCAAACATTTCATTAAATTATCCAAGCAAACTTCCCTCATCTCATCAGAGATGTGACCATTCAAACACAAGAGATTCAGAGAATCCCTACAAGGCACCATATAAAAAGACCAACTCCTAGACACACAATAATTTGCTATACAGAGTATATATAAAAGAAGAAATCCTAAAGGCAGCAAGAGAGAAAGATCAGACTACCTACTGGGTAAGAACAATTAGGATAGCAGTAGACTTATCTACAGAAACACTACAAACTAGAAGAGACTAGAGTCCAATCTTCAAAATTCTCAAAGATAAACAATTCTAACCAAGAATTTCCTATCCAGCAAAATTAAGTCTTATCAGTGATGTATAATTAAAATCATTCACAGACATTCAATACCTAAGAGTTTGTGCTGCCTCCAGACTAGCCCTGCAAGAGATGCTTGAGAAGGTATTAACCATAGAATAAAGAAAGAAAAGATCTTCTAAGTTATTCCCAAGAATCAGGGAAAACAGAGAATTAACACAGTGTGCATTGTGACTGCAAAATTGAAAACACACACACATACCAACCCAAAAATGAGAAGAAAACTAGCAAACAAATAAACAGACAACAACAACGACAATTCCATAAGAGCCTCATAGCAGGGATAAACTGTCACATCTGAATTACCAGCCTGAATGTGAATGGACTAAATGCACCACTGAAAAGACATAGAATGGCAAAGTGGATTGAAAGAAAAAAACTCTACAATGTACTGTCTCCAGGAAACACATCTCACAACAAAGGATGCTCACAGACTTAAAGTTAGAGGATGGAAAAAAAATTTTCACATGAATAGGTCACAAAAGAAGGCGGGAGTTGTGATCTTAATATGAGACAAAACAACCTTTAAGCTATCAAAAATTTAAAAAGATAAAGGGGAAGGTCACTACATAATGATAAAATGTTCAATGCATCAACAAGAAATATCCACCCAAAACATATATTCATCCAACACAGGAACACCAGCATTCATAAAGTACCTAATAAAAGAACTAAAAACAATATTCACTCTAACACTATCATACCTGGGGATCTAAATACCCCACTAGCAACCCTAGGTAGATCATTGAGGCAAAACACCAACAAGGATATATGAAATCTCAGCTTGACACTTGACCAAATTAACTTAATAGATACCTACAGAGCACTTCACCCAACAACCATATAATATACACTCTACTTGTCACCATGCAGAACATACTCCAAGATTGACCACATTCTCGGCCATAAATCAACCATAAACAAATTTCACAAGATTGAATACTGCCATGCACCTTCTGAGACCATAGTGGAATAAAATTAAATATCACCACCAACAAAATTCCCCCAAAACCTACAAAGACATGGACACTAAACAGCATGATGCTGAACAACTTCTGGGTCATCACACAAATCAAAACAAATTAAAAGGTTCCTGGAAACAAAGAAAATGAAGAAACATCTCACCAAAATCTCTGGGATGTCATGGAATCAGTACTAAGTGGGGAATCTTATCTCTACAAACAGACATCAAGAAAATAGGAAGAGAACAAGTAAACATCCTAACAAATCACCTAAGGGAGCTGGAAAGGCAAAACCACAAAAACCCTAATTTCAGCAGGAGAATCCAGATCACCAAAGTAAAAGCCCAAATACAGGACATCGAAAACAAAAATACCATAGAAAAAAATAAAATGCAAAAAAAACCCTGTTTTTTTGAAAGGATAAACAAGATTGTCGGGCCTCTAGCAGGGATGACCAAGAAAATATGAGAAAAAGCCGAAATAAACACAATCAGAAATGCAAAAGATCAAGTTGTGACTGACTCCAAGGAAATACAAAAGATTATTAGAGATTACTATGCACACCTGTATGGAAACAAATTCATTAACCTAACCAGAGAAGTGCAAGATCTTTACAATGAAAACTACAAAACACTGCTCAAAGATATCAAAGATGACACAAACAAATGGAAAAATATTCCATGCTCATGGATAGGAAAAATCAGCATTGTTAAGATGTCTACTCTACCACAGGCAATCTACAGATTCAATGCAATACCCATTAAATTATCTACATTATTCTTCCCGCACTTGGAAACAATACAAAAATGCATATGGAAACATAAACCACCATGAATAGCCAAAACAATCCTTAGCAAAAGAAACAAAGCAGGAGGTATCACACTTCCAGACTTTAAACTTTATTATAAGGCTATGATAATTAAAACAGTCTGGTGTTGGTACAAGAGCAAGAATATACACTAATGGAACAGGATAGAGATTCTGGAAGCAAAACTTCAATTTTTCAACAAACTCATTTTTGACAAAACCTCCAACAGCAACCATTGGGGATAGGAGAAGCTATTTAGTAAATGATGCTGGGAAAACTGGCTGACCATGCACCATACCCAAAAATCAACTCCAAAGGGATCAAAGACCTAAATGTAAAACTTCAAATGTTAAGAATCTTAGAGAACGCAGGAGACACCCTCACAGAACTTGGAATAGGCAACCAATTCCTGATCAAAACTCTAAAAGCCCATGCCATAAGAGATAAGATAAATAGGTGGGATCTCATCAAGCTGAAGAGCTTCTGCAAAGCAAAAGAAAACATCAAGAGAGAGGGGAGACAGCCCACAGAATGGGAAAAAATATGTGATAACCGCATATCTCACAAAGACTTAAAATCCAGAATCTACAAGGCACTCAAATGTGCTGAAAGGAGAAAACCAAACAGCTCCATTAAAAAGTGATCAAAGCCGAGCTCGGTGGCTCAGCCTGTAATCCTGCTCTTTGGGAGGCTGAGGTGAGTTGATTGCCTGAGCCCGCGGGCCTGGGCAACTTGGTGAGACATCTCTACAATAAATCAAAAATTAGCCGGGCATCGTAGCACGCGCCTGTAGTTCCAGCTACTTGGAAGGCTGAGGCGGAAGTATCGCCGGAGCCCAGCAGGTCGAGGCTGCAGTGGCCAGGAGTGGCCACTGCACTCCAGTCTGGGCGATAGAGTGAGACTCCAACTCAAAAAAAAAAAAAAAAAGTGATCAAAAGACATGAATAGACAGTTCACTAAAAAAGACATACGAGCAGCCAACAGACACATGAAGAAATGCTCAACCTCACTAATCATCAGAGAAATGTAAATCAAAACCACATTGAGATACCACCTAACACCTGCAACAATGGTCATCATTAATCAAACAAAAAACAACAGATGCTAGTGAAGATGCAGAGAAAAGGGAGCACTTTGTACTACTATTGGGAATGCAAACTAGTTCAACTTCTATGGAAAACAGTCTGGCGATTCCTTAAAGAGCTAGAAATTGACCTTTCATATGATCCAGCAATCCCCCTTCTGGCAATATACCCAGAGGAACTTAAATTACTCTATAATAAAGATACCTACACACGCATGTCTATTGCAGCACTATTTACAATAGTAAAACTTGGAACCAACTGTGCTGACCATCAAAACTGGACCGGACACAAAAAATGTAGTACATCTATGCGATGGAATATTGTGCAGTTAAGAAGAGCAAAATTATGAACTTCACAGCAACTTGGGTGGATTAGTCTGTAATTCTCAGTGATTTATCACAGAAACAAATAAATGAGCACTGCATGTTCTCACTCATAAGTGGACCTTGAATATTTACCATAACGCTCTATGAAAGGGATTATCAGTAGCCGGAAACTGCCAGGTGAGGCAGGGCACATAACATCAACAAAGGTACTTGATCTTAAACCAGGTGAGGTGGGGACCAAAGGGAGGTCCAAACTTTACCTGTACAATGACTACTTGTATATCTAACCCTGAATTGTACCCCAACTCTTTAAAATAAAATTAATAAATTTAAAAAGGATATAAACTCTTGGCATAGGGATAAATTTTAAAAACAATTTTTAATCTCCATGTCTCAGGTGGTTAAACAATACACATAGTTTGTATAAGAATTTTATAATAGCTTTCATTTATCATAGTGTTGCTATGTAATTGTCAATGTGAGGGCCATTTTTTATGTATTATTTTCAATTTGTCACTGGCAACTACTTAAGGATCATTTAGCTGAAATTCCTGCCTTTACAGAAGGAGAAACTGAAGTTCAGCAAATGTGAGCATGTTGTCAAAGATCAAATGGCAGGTTAGTAGAAGAGCCAACATTTGCTCTTGTCCTCTGAATTCTGAACCTTATATTTTTACCTCTTTACCTGTCTCATTTTGTAGATCTGAGAATTTAGAAGTAACAACTTTTGTCTTTCAAGTCATCATCAGCTGACAGAAATAATTGGACTGATGAAAAACCATTTTAATAGAGAGTGCAGTCATTCTTAAGTGTCAGATTTCCTTATTATTGCAAGTATTTTGACACCATGGCTGATTCTCTGTTTAAAATGAACCTGAATTAAATAAACATCAGAATAAATATGTTGCAAGAAATACACTAGAATAAATGATGCTAACAAAGTCTAAATCTCAGGTTTGCTGTCAGATCAGCTATATAACTATAGCCTAGTTCAAAATGAAAATAAGTACTTCATTTTTGAAAAGCCAGAAGAATGTGCCATTAAAATGACTAAAATATAAATATATTTTAAATTGTGCTAGGAGCTATTACTAAAAAATAAATTATATTTTAGTACATAATAGTAAATTATATTACTAAATATAAAAATATAAATCTTTTTTCATTCTTTCATGATCTCTCTTGCTCAATTTGTAGTGGTTTTATATTATTTGCTCTTTTGTGTCATTTTAAATAAGATTAAAATAATTATTAGCATGAATTATATCATTTGTACTTACATTGGGCAATGCCAATTTAAATGAAAACATGATTTTTTTCTTTAATGTAGAATCGTTGCCATTTCACAATTTGTATTTTTGCTTGTATGTGTATGTGCTGTTCTTTCTTACCAGAACAATAGAAATGCTGCCCCAAATTAACTCAGCTGTTTTTATTTTACTTTTCAACAGGTATATATTCTCCCAACACTCTCTACCTTTATCTCAGTGTTGAGTAAAATAGGATTTAAAAGAGGGAAAACATTATGAATTGCTCTCTTTCCCTCTCTTGTAAAGGAACATTATTTTTAGTTTCACTGTTCTAACCAAGTGGCTGGTAACACAGAGCAATAACACAAATAAAGAGAATTTGATATGATTCCTTGATCATGCTTTTTAAAATATCATTATATTGGCTTCTTGCCATCTTTTGATTAGCCTTTCTATAGTTCCAACATTTCTACCTGTGCAACATGGATCTAAACAAGACTTAGGATGCAGACAAGTCATACAAACCACCAATCAACTGAACTTTGTTTGCAGTAGATTTGCAAGAAGAAGCAGGCTCTCCGTGTGCTTCTAAGTTTTGTTGAGTGTATGGTCACATAAGTATTTGGCTTTCACGGGCATCAGTTGTTGCAAGTCAACTTCCTAGCACAAAAGTGGCCTTTGTAGGGCTAAAACAGGTAGACATTTTCTATAATGGTTCCTTGCAACAGCAATTTTTTTTTTTAACCAGCCAGATTCATGGTATGTTTTCAGTCAACATTTCCAGAAGCCCTCTTTTAAGTTTTTTAGTTCTCTCAACAAATCTATGAGTTCCTCATACTTTTGAATTTTTCCTCAGTTTTATTGGGATATAATTGACAATTAAAATTACATATATTTAAGTGGTACAACTTAATGATTTGATATGTGTTGTGAAGTGGTCACTCCAATCATGCTGGTTGACATTTACCAACTTCTGCGGTTGCCATCTTTTTTGTGTGTTTTGAGAACAGTTAAGATCTACTTCCTTAGCAAATCTCAAGTATACCAAACAGTATTAACTATAGTGATAGTGTTGTATGTTATCGCTCTAACACTTATTTATCTCGCTTAACTAAAACTTTATGTCCCTTGACCAATAACCACTCACTTCTCCCTCCCCTCAGCTCCTTGGCAGCCACTGTTCTACTTTTTTCTTCTATGAGTTTGACTATGTTGAATTCCACGTATAAGTGAGATCCTACAAAATCTGCCGTTGTGTATCTGGTTTATTTCACTTAGCATGATAACCTCAGGCTCATCCACGTTGTTGCAACTAAAACAATTTTCTTCTTTTTTTAATAATTAATATTTTATTGTATTTCTGTCTCTGTGTTTCTTTCTTTTTCTCTCCCCCATATCCAATTAGTCCTTTGAGAGACATTTAGATTGTTTCCATATTTTGGATATTTAGTAAATAATGCTAAAATGAACATGGTAGTGCGTCTATATCTTTGAGATCTTCATTTTATTTGCTTTGAAAATATACCTAAAATTGAGATTGTTGAACCATAAGGTAGATTTTTTAATTTTTCAAAAGAATCTCCAAATGTTTTTCCATAGTAGCTATACCAATTTGCATTTCTCAAACGAAGATATATAAATGGCAAACAGATATATGATATGGTGCTCAAATTCACTACTCACCAGGAAAATGCAAACCAAAATTATAAAGAGCTATCATCTCATATGTGTTAGCATCACTACTATCCAGAAAGATAAAAAATAACTGTTGGCAAGGATGTGGAGAAAAAAAAAATCTTTGGTAGGAATGTAAATTGGTATACCTGATACCTTTTTAATATACCACTTTTAGGTTTAATTAGCTGAAATCCAATTCTGTTATATTACTTGTAATCAAGATTTTGCTTTTTGAGAGTCAGAATCTCATTCTGTCATTCAGGCTGGACTGCAGTGGCACGCTTATAGCTACTGTGGCCTCAATCCACTAGGCGTGGGAAATTCTTTCACCTCTGCTTCCCAGAATCCTGGGATTACAGGAATGAGCCACTGCGCCCAGCTTGTTATCAATAATTTGATACAACCTTCCTTGTGCCTTTATTCAATTATGAGACACCTATGAACATAGCATGATAAATGTAATATGCCTAGGAGTGATGAAATTCTAGCTAAGGTACTGGTTTCAATATACCCTCACTAGAATTGGGTAAATCAATTAAGTATTTGGCATTTCAATTTCCTTGTATGCAGAATTATCTTGAGAAGAGGAATGTTTTAAATGATGAGAGAAAAATATTATAATTTTCAAATTTTCTTTGCCTTTCTATGTATTTTTCAAGTTATTGAGCTGAGAATATTCATTTCATGTTTATTACATTATAATTTAAGAAGACTACTTATTCTTGATGTCTGTATCCTATAATAATGTATAGGAAGACAGAAAGAAAACCAATAATTGAATGTCATTACTGTTGCTATTTGCTTAGTGCACATGCATTTCATTGTTTAATGGTATTCAGGTCTATTCTCCTAGCATTATCTTTCATTACTTTGGTCTTGACTTCTCTCTCTGTGTCATGAAAGACTATAACGTTCATAGCAAAGTTATTTTTTTAATGTCATTTCATTCTTTATCTTATAATTAAATGAGAATCCAATTTCCTCAAATGCTGACTACATTAAGAGCTAAGAGTTGCATTTGTATGTGTTTGCAAAAAAGAATAATGTTTTCCAATGATAAAATTTTATGTATTATTTTCTAAACTAAAATATTAATCAGAAAGTAGTTTTAGATACACTGTTTAACATTTTTAACATTTTTGTCTCATCAATTTTCTTAATACCTTTTAGGAATTCCACAGTGTCTTCTGAATTTGAGGAATGTTTCCAACTTTATAATGACATCCAAAAGCAGCAATTGTATAGGGTGCAGTGTAAGAAAATAAGAATAATGGATAATAATATATTTTGGGAGAATAAATTGGATGCTTATTAATGCACAGAAAAAACAACTTGTGTCATCCAGGTGTTGATTACTTTTTGGCAAAGGAGGCAGATTTAATCTGATGCTGTATTGGGTTGATGCGAGCTCTGTACCTTTTCTTTTCTTTTTTCTTTTTTTTTTTTTTTTGAGTTGGAGTCTCACTCTGTTGCCCAGACTGGAGTGCAGTGGCAGCTCCCGGCCACCGCAGCCTCGACCTGCTGGGCTCCCACGTTCCTTCCGTCTCAGCCGTCCAAGTAGCCAGAACTACAGGCATGCGCTACCACACCCGGTTGATTTTTTGATTTACTGTAGAGATGAGGTCTCGCTGCCCAGGCGGGTCTCGAACCCGCGGGCTCAGGCAATCCACTCACCTCGGCCTCCCAAAGGCGCGGCATTACAGGCTGAGCCACCGAGCCCGGCTTCAGCACTCATTTTTAACGATTAGCGTTACTGTGTTCAAGGATGTATTTGATGGTCTAAAAGCAATTCTTACTAGCAATATCAAAATCTTTGGCTTTAAGGCCAACTACCCAGTCTTCAATTCATATATCTGTCTTTATTTTTTACTTCTATTTGTCATTCACTTTAGCTTTCTAACGTCACGCCCATCATTTATATGTGCGGCTTTAGATCTTATTCTTTGTTAAAATTGACTCCTAACTTCCTTGGACTTACAGGAAGACATTTTACTTTGGGTGAGTAGGTATGCATTAGTGTGAGAGTATGTATACCTGTGTATAGATAGATTGATATATTTCAGGGCCACTACTTCTTAAAGCAGGTAGCCTCTCTCCAAACAGATAAATTATGTAAAGTTGTTTCTTCTGGACACTTGTATCTGTGGACGCACTGGTTGGCAAGAGCTCAGCATGCTGTGTGATGAAAAAGATCCTCTCTCCTCTGGTAGACTACAACCTTGTGCAAGAATATAACCAGATTATAGATTGACACTAAGCCGCCTATTGACCCCTGAGCTGGGTTGTTTTGTCTAATGAACAGGCCACACAGTCATATGATGAAGCCCTGTTATATCTACACAGAATATACACATACATGTATTTATAAATGTGCCCTGGGTGAAGGTATTAAAATAAGACATTCAAGTTAACTTTGGTACCACATTACGTTTTACGAGGATTTAAGTGACAACCAACTTCTTACAGTTTAAATATGTTATGTGCCGGGCTCGGCGGCTCAGCCTGTAATCCTGCGCCTTCGGGAGGCTGAGGTGAGTTGATTGCCTGAGCCCACGGGTTCGAGACCCGCCTGGGCAGCGAGACCTCATCTCTACAATAAATCAAAAAATCAGCCGGGCATGGTAGCGCATGCCTGTAATTCTGGCTACTTGGAAGGCTGAGGTGGAAGGATCGCCAGAGCCCAGCAGGTAGAGGCTGCGGTGGCCGGGAGCGGCCACTGCACTCCAGTCTGGGCGACAGAGTGAGACTCCAACTCAAAATAAATAAATAAATAAATAAATAAATAAATAAATAAATAAAAAGTTATGATATTTGGGATATAATTGGAATTCACTAATTATCTTATACTTAAGAACATTTTTAATTTGCAAAACTTTTTGGACTAAAGTATATAATGCATAAGGTACAAAAGTATACTGGAGGATTACAAAGTAGAATAACCACAGGTGATATAAAATATTATCAATTATTGTTTACAAATATATGATTCACCAGCAAGGAAGATTTTGTCCTCTGGATAATGTCAGTACAGACATGAGTAAAGGTGTTGAACTTTACTAATCCCACTATAAGTTGTTATGATGCTTAGAAACTATAATTAATGATAACGCTTAATCTATATCTCCCACTTTTGTTATTCTTTCTACTACTACATTGAGGAAAAAATTAAAATTGGGGCAAGTTTTGGGGATTTTTCTGCCAAGCAAGGAAATGTTTTTTTCTTCTTTTCAAGAAAAACCTGGAAGCTTTTCAGTAGCATGTGAGAAAAGAGAAACAGTTGGTATCCTGACTGCTGAGCTCGCTGCTTCCTGTTCTTATCATCTCTTAATTGTTCTCTTTTATCCAAACTAGGTTGATGATTCAGGACCAAGGGCATCAAAGTAGCACTGATACATTCAGAGCAGTTCATTAGGGCCACCAAATGCCTGGTCTTTCTAACACAATGTCTCAGCCAGTGTTGTTCGATGCATAGCCATTAGTCACAGGTGGCCATTTAATTTAAATTCACATTGCATAAACTTTTTATTTAACTTCTCAGTTGTGCTAGCCTAGCCATGTTTCAAGTACTCTATAGTTGCCCATGGCAGCCTAATTGGGCAGCAAAAACTGAACATTTCCATTATTATAGGAAATTCTATTAACAATCCTGACCTAAGCACTTCCTTAAAAGTTAATTTGCATTTTTAATTTACAGTTCTCTGGTATCTTGCTTTAAATATTCTGATGATACAGTAAAAGTCTCATTGCCATACTGATCATGTTCTTTCCATTTAATAGTTGCCACTAGGTAATTAGTAATGTCTCACGGGATGTCAGGCAACAGAGCACAGCAGTCACAGTGTTGAGGTGTTTTAGCCTTTAAACCTTTTGACAAAGGCACACTCCTTTATCACAATCTGTTTGTTAATGTAGAATAATTACTGTATCTCATCCCATCTGAGATATCATCAATGGAAACATGCTCCACTATTTTGTATTTCAGTGAGCAATTAAATTATGACATTTCATTTGTTTCAGAATCTTCCCAATTTCAGAGATGTTAAAATGTTTTAAAGAATGTACCTTAGATTTATTGAAATAAGATAAAATAAAAAGTCAAATCTTTACTGATTTCCAAAACTGAATCTCTGTACAACATAGAGAATAAGACAACTTAAATTTAAAAAAAAATCATACTTGGTAGTATCTTAATGAATTGGGAGGTTTCTTATATCCCTCTATTCCTTTATTTGTCTTATGAATCTAGTTGTATTCTGTCCCATTCTGTCTCTCTTGCTTCTGGGCTTTCAGTTGCACATATGTTAGACATTTTATATTACCAATTGTTTTTCCTAGCACTTTCTCTTCTTTGTATTTTAATTTGAGTTATTTCTACTGACATAGCTTCAAGTTAACTGATATTTTTTAGTGATCATATTAACTCTACTACCTATCAGTGGTAATTTTTATGTTATTAATTTTTTAATTGCTAGTATTTATATAGTTTTATAATATCTATCTCCTCTACTGACATTTCCACTTCTGATTATGCATATGTTCCAATTTTTCACTAGATCTTTATTAACTATTATTTATTCATTATTATTCTATTATTATTTCTGTATATCACATATTCATCTGCATATTAAATTTAATGTCTAAAAATTTCACCGTCTCCATGATATATAAGCCTAGCCCTTTGACTGATTTATCTGTTGACAATGTGTTATTTTGCTTGCTATATTTTGTATCTTATAAATTGGTTAAAAGCCATATATCTTGAGTAGTGAGCAGGGTAGTAGAAATTTAATTAAATAATATCCATATTATTTTTACCCAGAAATTAACTTTTCTTTTTTTTGGCTAGGCCTTTATTGTTGGTAGCCGTATCAATAATGAGATGCTGAGTGCTGTGGTTTGAACACCCTCACCAAAATTGCATTGTAACTGCACTGTGCATTGAGAGGTGGAACCTTTAAGAGATGATTAGGTCATGAGAGTTCTGCCCTCATGAATGAATTAATATCACTATCAAAAAAGTGTGCTCCTGATAAAAGGATGAGGTTGGCTACATTCCTTTTTTTCTCTCTCAAGTGCTTGTTCACCACGTGGTGCATTCTGCCATGGGATGAACTTTGCCGGATGCCAGCACCATCCATGCTCTTCAATTTTCCAGTCTCTAGAATCGAGGCAAATAAATTTCTATCATTTATAAATTTCCCAGGCTGTCATATTCCATTATAGCAGCAGAAAATAAACTACGACACTGAATTTATATTTTTTGTGTTTTTGTGGTTACTCATAGTTTACGACAGGCTTCCAATTGCTCTGACTTACCTTGTGTTTAAGGTGTCTGTCATGTAGTTTCTCCTGATGTTGGTTCTACACTCAAATTCGGGTCTTCTCTGTGTACCTATGCCTCAGAAAAAGTCTTTCTTTCCCCACTCTTGAAGCTCCTCCCACAATAGACTATATGTATTACTCAATACTTTCAAACTTAGTGTTGGAAGAAAGGGAAGATGGCATTTTCCAATTTTTTAGTTTGTCTTCAGTCTTAGGGAGGAAAGTATATTATGGATTTGGGGGGTAGGGTAAACAATGACGATACTGCTATTCTTCTACCAGTATGACATCTTTAATAATCTACGCCCAGAATGCATTTTAGCCCTTCCCTAGAATTATTTTGCTTCTTCTCTTTCTCCTGAGGGTAAAAGTATTTGCTGATATTTTTCCAGTTCCATAAGGCTTTTGTTCTATAGTAGATATAGGAAAAGGAGGTCTAGGTGGGACTCTGTGCCTTTCTTACACGGCTATTGTTGCCTTTTTAAAGACGTGCACCAGAAGTTTCTGGTCTCTTGCCCCAATTCAAATTTTTCACATGAATACTCTGTAAGGTTTCTGGAGAAGAATCTGCAAAGTAGTGCAAATTCCCCTGTGTCTGTAGCTCCCAGGGAGTCTGTGTGTTCATTTTAGGCCATACTCTGTGTTTAAGTGAATCCGGGTTAGTTGTTTGTCCTGGGACTTCAGCTCCTTGATGAATTCAATAACGGTTGTAATTCCACAAAACGTCTGAATTTTTGTTGTTGTAAGTGTGGAAGTCCCATTGATTCCAGCTTTCTACATCCTAAAGATAATCTAGCAGTCTGTCTGTTTTTAATTCCATATTAACAGAGTTTTTTAAAGCAGATAATCTAATACAAACTGAAAACAGTATGGCTAGCTATCTCAAACTTTCTTTAGTATAATTATTTTATAATACTCTGAATGAGATACTTAGAGTAGTTAGCCTTTCTAACCTTCATGTCACTTATTGACTAATATAATGAAGACATGAAGAAATTTTAAAAACTCTTTACATTTACTACTTTAATATTAAACATATGAGGAAACTTTGCATGTGTGTTCCACTATAGTATTTCCATATTTCTATTGTATTCAGCTTATCATGTGTGTCTCAAAAGCCCTTGTAAGTTTGAAATTATAAACTTTATTTCATTAGAGGAAAAAATGAGATTCAGATATCTTATATTTTTATTACAGATCTAATACATGGAAGGGCTAAGAAATGTTATTCATGTCTTCAAATATAATTACCTTGTCTTTATGATATTCTTTTTTAACTCCTTATAGAGAACAATGACCTTTAATAATAGGAAAGCTTCAAGGGAAATGCACAGATTCAAAAAAATGTATCTATTTACTTTTAGAATTGTGGTTTCCTGGTTCCACAATTTATAATGTTAAATTTCACAATTTGATGTTTTCAAAACTTGACAAACCAAATTGTGCAGAGAAACTTAGTTATATGATAATTTTTTAGAATGGGGGAATAAGTGCTATTATTACTGTTATTTTGTAGGACGTTATAACAAATATAACCTGTGGTGGTGAGAATGCTATTAGCAGAAGATATACACTTGGTTTTGGCTACCAGTAGGGAGCTTATCTACAATAAATTTTAAAAAGTAGTATTTTTTAAATTGTTTAAAAATGTTTAAGATCATAGGTAGGTCTTAGACATATCAAAACTCACTATGGCAGAGTTTGAAACAGATAGTTTGTATAGTGTAATTAATAGAAGAACAAGAATTGAAATAGGAAAAATTAAAGTCAATTCTTTGTCTGTATTAATTAGAATTATTTTGTTTACAAGTGACTACATTGTTTTAAAATGCCATAAGAAAAACAATTCAATGGAGTATGTTATCAGAAAGAACCCAGGCGGTTCTAGCTTCAAATATAGCTTGATAAAATGATAAAACAATATTATCTGAACTCAGAATCTTTATATCTTTTTCTTGGTTTAATTTTTCATGATTTTGGCCACATTAAGACAGGTATTTTCTGTGGTAGAAGGATTGTTCCAGTGCCCTTCCACCTTTTTCCAGACTTAAAAACAGACAGAAAGAACATTTTCTTATGTCCCAGATGTTTGTTTTGTTTTGTTTTGAATCTTACTCTGTTGACTAGGTTAGAATGTGGTGGTACAATCATGGCTCACTGCAGCCTCAGCCTCCTTGGCTCAGGTAATCCCTCCACCTTAGCCTCTTGAGTAACTAGAGCTACAGGCATACAACAACAAGCCCAGCTAGTTTTTTTTATTTTTTGGGAAGAGAGGCGTTCTCAAACTCCTGGACTCTGGCAATTCTCCTGCCTCGGTCTCTCGAACTGCCGGGATTACAGGAAAGAGCCATCACACTCAGTCTTGTCACAGATTTATTATCAAGCATTACATGATGCTTTTTGGCTCTGAACAGTTAAATGACCATTAAACAGATCATTGTGACCATAGCATTTAAGGCTATGATTGAGCAAGCCTTTCATATGATATCCCTGGCATCTGAGAGGAGCCAGATCCCTTCTAAACACATTGACTAAAAGTGAAGGAAGGTTATATTCCCAAAACATATTAGACATTAGAAGAAACAGGATTATCTGATGCTAGATAGCTATTTTAGTCAAATGAAGCTGCTATAACAAATTGCCTTAGATGGGTGGTTTAAGCATCATTCATTTCTCACAGTTCTATAGACTAGGATGTCTAAGATCGAGGTTCTGGTATATCTGTGTCTGGTGAGAGTCCGCTTCTTGGTTTAAGATGACTGTCTTTTCATTTTATCTTCACATGGCAAAGAATGGAGAGAGGAAGTGCCACTCCCCACTCTTATAAGGGCACTAATCCTACTATGAGGGCTCTAGCTCTATCATCTAATTATCTCCCAAAAGTCCCTTCTCTGAAAACCATCACATTGGAGATTAGAGCTTCAACGTATGAATTTGGAGGGGAGAGGAGAGGGAATATGTTTCATTTGTGGTTGTGACCAAAACCAAAAAAAATGACTGCTATATTCAGAGATGTCATTGGCAATTTCCGTTTACTTGATCTTTTTGAAACTCCTTTTCTTCTCCTTCCTTGGTGTTCATGTTTTGTTTTTAGTTTCAAACACATATTGATCTAATACTAAAACTTGTACTCATCATGCCAAGTTTCCTCAGCTCCTCCTAGTTTTTTATCTTATGTTCAGTCTGAGACCAAGAAGCACAGTTTTTTATTCTGAGATGTAATTTTGAAAGGCTAAGTTGGAAAGAGCAGAAATGTGGCAGTATCTAGAATTTCATTTCTCTTGCAACTAACTTTTCTTGCACACTGAGATATATACCTACCACTGCAATAACTCAATCAAAGGTTATATTGAAGATGTCATACATAAATAAGTACTGCTTATTTACTTGTCATCTTACATATGTAGTAATACTTTCTATCAATTCCTGGGGAAGGTGATATTGTCCACTTGATGCTCACATTTCTCTTATCCCACTGATAGGCCAAACAGAAATTTGAACACATCTGACTTCAAAGGTTTTGCTAAGTCTAATGTGATATGATAAGTAGATAATCAAACAAGAACAGATTCACATGCATTTCCATGTTTTAGAGAAATCATTGGAAAAAAATGTGTAGTGTAAGTCATGATTGAGAAATAAAGAATATTCCTGATTTCAAATATTATACAAGCCCAAGTTAATTATTTTAAACTAGTGATATTTAGGATGCATTCAAAAAACATTGGGAGTATAATTGTGTTCATAATTGATATAATTAAGCCTGATTACAGTTTCCAATGTTTGTGAAATTATAACTTGCAAAATAGTTGACTTTCAAATATACTTTTAACTCATGTTTTTAGAAATTCCATATAGGTTCTTATAATATATTTGAGTGAGAGCAATGGATATATTTAATATTTGGTTTTTGATCTTAAGGTAAATTCAACATAGTTTATAGCAAATGTGAATTTTTTTTTTTTTTTTGAGTTGGAATCTCACTCTGTCGCCCAGACTAGAGTGCAGTGGCCGCTCCCAGCCACCGCAGCCTCGACCTGCTCTGGCGATCCTTCCACCTCAGCCTTCCGAGTAGCCGGAATTACAGGTGCACGCTACCACGCCTGGCTGCAAATGTGATTTTTAAAATTTAATTGTTTAAAAAATAAATACATCCAAATGTTGATTTGTATTGCCCTACTGAATTGAATTACAGTTCTGTATAAAACATAAGTAAATATTATAGTTTGACTATGACTTAACTAAAAAATCTAATTCACTCAAGTTTTTTATTTATGGTCTAGTTCTGTGATGGCTCTATTGAGTGTTTATAGTACAACTAATGCCACATGTTGAAAAAATAATATTTTAGATCTGTTAGATTAATATAGTGTCAAAATAAATTAGAGCTATTTATTTTGCCTTTTAATGTAGTTAATAGAAAATTTAAGCTGGGCTCGGTGGCTCAGCCTATAAGCCCACGCTTTGGGAGGCTGAGGTGAGTGGATTGCCTGAGCCCGCGGATTTGAGACCTGCCTAGGCAACTTGACGAGACTTCATCTCTACAATAAATCAAAAAATTAGCTGGGCGTGGTAGCGCGCGCCTGTAGTTCCAGCTACTTGGAAGGCTCAGGCGGAAGGATCGCCGGAGCCCAGCAGGTCGAGGCTGCAGTGACCGGGAATGTGCCACTGCATTCCAGTCTGGGTGACAGAGTGAGACTCCAACTCAAAAGCAAAAAGAAAGAAAACTTGAAAGTACACCTGTGGCTTGCATTTCATTTTGTTGGACAACACCGGTCTAGATCAAACTCTAAGTCTAGAAATTTAGAAAGTCCTTTAGATTTTATTCATTTATTTTTATTATTATTTTGTCCAAGCCAAACTGTGTCCAGCTTTCTTAATGATGTTTTTCATAAACAATCATGATATTTCAGGCAGGACATAGGCCGATAATCATTAACAGTATACAATAACTTTCAAGCTCCCTTCCTTAATGGGCTACCAAAATCAGGAAGCCACTATAAAACCCAATGAAGTCTTCACTTGATGCTCTGGACTGGGAAAGTTTAGAGAGAGGGTTGACATTTCACATTTAGCATGTTGTTTAATAACTTTTCACAAGTCAATCCTGACTTTCAGGAAATGGGATTCCCTGATGTTGACACACAAAGTCACCTTGGCACAGATGCCTTATAGTATAGAAACACATATTAACTTTTATGTCCTCTTCCCCCTTTCCACCTTCAGGATTGACTTCACTCCTTTAAAACCACACACCTGTTGGGATTTGACCCTCAATAATTGGTTACCAGTATGCCAGGCAATATGGACTTTCAAATGATGCCACTGAGATGGCATCCCTCAAAAAAGCAGAGGTTCTATTTCCAGATTGTGGATCGTCAGATAAATTCTGCCATTTACAAGTCCCTTTGAATTTTAAATCTTCTGCATTGGTGCCTACAAAACACTAATATTTAAAGTAATTTTATATATTTCTCTTAGCTAACCAGCAACGTTGACAGAGACTTTATTTAGCATTTCTGAAGGATACTAGAGTCACTGAATATCACCACTTGTGCCCCATCAATATTTTTAAAAATGGAACAGGGTGACAACTGATATGTAAAACAATGTATTTTATTATGTGCATATTTTGGGTATTCATAATGTGCACAAAACCACTTAAAGGACAGAAGAACTGGTAGTGGAGACTGCCTACCTTAATATACTTACTATTGAGAGCTAAGTACAGTTTTCAGTACTAGGAATGTGTGAGTTTTTTTGAGCATAACTAGTGGAAAGTTTTAAAATATGGTACTGATTGAGAAACAATACTCTATTCTTGCAAATATTTTGGTTATCTATTTATAGGTCCTGCTGTGCCTTTGAGGTACTTTAGAAGTAATAAAGTCTTTGTTTTGTTGGTTGGTTATTGGTTAATTAATTAGTTGTTTGGCATTTTCTTTTATTAGTGGATACATTTGTAAAAAGTATTATATTTTTTTTTTCCTGTGGTCTAATCAGGTCTTTTTGTTTGTACATCAAGAGTCTTTCTTGAAAATAATTTCTGTATAAATAACTAGGCCATAACTGTAAAAAAAATGTATTGAAAATAAAGTACAAACCGGGCGCTATGACTCATACCTGTAATCCCAGCAATTTGGGAGACTGAGGTGAGAGGATTGCCGGAGCCTACAGGTTCAAAACCAGCCTGGGTAACATGACGAGACCTCATCTCTACAATAAATTTTAAAAATTAGCCGAGTGCAGTGGTGTGTGCCTGTAGTTACAGTTTCATGGAAGACTGAGGCGGAAGGATTGCCTGAGCCCAGTAGGTTGAGGCTCAGGTGGCTGTGAGTGTGTCACTGAACTCCAGGCTGGGCAATGGAATGAGACTCTGGTTCAAAAAACAAATAAATGAAGAAACAAAAATAAAGGACAAAAGCAAGAAAAAAATCAAGCTCTTTTGGAATTAAGACAATAATTATCTCCTATAAATATTCCAATAAAATAACATGCAGTAATTATATATATATCTATATATACTAAATTTATAAAATGTACTTAGATAAATTTATGAATACACTTACAAATGTGTGTATATATATACATATGTGTGTGTATACATGTATATCTGTATTTTTATATTTTGCTCCTAATGCTTTCATTTTTTACTTTGGTTGACTGTTACGGGTTATATTAAAATAAATGATTATGGAATCAACGAATAAGTTAAAACAGTCTCTCTTGTGTCAATTCTATGTTCAAGTGAAACTAGCATTTGTCTACATAGTTTACAATGAATATCTGAAAAGTTTTTTCTTCTACTGTTACCTCAAGATAGCACAATTATTAATGACTAAGTATGGGATTTAATAAATATTACTTGTTATAATATATGCCAATGCAATTAAAAGTGATTTTATTATTCAGTAGACTTTCTCTTATTCAACCTCAGGATTAGTTTTTTGTGTGTTTGTTTTTGTTTATTTAACACTTACCCCATGTCAGTGAGTTAACGTTATGAAGAATATGTTAAAAAATAAACAAGGTAGGCTAAGGTAGCGTATTGTAAGGAATATTCCCTGTCTGTTCATTTCACTCCAAGTAGCATAATCTTTAATACAATTGCTAATTAAGATTTCAGGGAGTTAAGTCGTGTATAAGAATATCTAGATAATTGACTTATATCAGAATTATATAATTAAAAGTCAATGTAGTTTGAAATAACTAAATTAATTGACACCGTATAATAAAAACCCTAAATAATTAATCATATAATCATTTTAAGCATCGTATTTCGAATAATTACAACAACCATAATGCAATCTAATGTTTATAATACACTTAAAATTCACTAAGGACTTCAAAAGCATTGTCTAACTTAATCCACACAACAAACCTATCAGGTAGGTTCTAATGACACCCTTATTTTACAGACAGGGGTCATAGAGTTTCACACGTTTACAATGTGTCTTGAATTTAAATGTAATAGACTGCTGAGATTACAAAATGTAAAGTACCTTAACAAAGGCATCGAGAAAATTGCATTTCTTCTGTCCAATCATATATCATCTGCTTGTTTTTAAATATCTACTGGCATTTTTCCTCATGATCTTCTCTTTAGTCCTCAGTGTGTAATATATTTTGCCACCTATTTATTACCCTAAACCTAGATTTTCCCTTTGTATGGACCATGTATAATATGTCATATCTATATATTTCACTAATGGTTTTGGCTTCTGACTATGATATGGCATTGGAAAGAGGTTGTGAAACTTTCTACGTCTGTCAAGAGTAAGGAGCCTAAACTGTAAAAGGATGATGAATTTCACATTGGGAAAGAACATTGACTCTGAAGTCCTTTTCTTGTGTACTATGGTAAAACATTTCCAGTCTCCAATTTTTCTTGTCAATCACTTTATCTCTAAACAATGGGAGTTTTGACGGTGCAGAAAAGCATTCCCCAAAGCCTTCTGACAATGATGATCCAAGGCACCTAGTTAAATACAGATTTTTAGATCTGTCTTCAGGTGACTCCAGGAATTCATATACTTATGAAGTGCTTATAGTGATTTGTATGATTCAGAAAACTTGAATATCATAGTTCTTTAAGAAAGAGGAAAAGACAAATCTGAAGTCATAAAATATGAATGAGTCAAGGCATAACATGGATTCTAGAATAAAGCAGAAGTAAGCACAGAAGTAAAAAAACAAAACAAAACAAAACAAAAAACAAATGCACTTTGATTTTTTTAAAAGATCATTATCCCCTGATCTATTTTAGCTGTAAATCATATGTGCCCCCTCTCCGTCCCAAGTAGTTATATATTTATGACATATAGTCTTCCTAAGAGGGAATAAAAGTTTATTCTGGAACCTCATGTTCTAGTGCCTGTTCTGTTATAGCTTCTGGATGACGTGTTTGGAATATAAAATGCTCAGTGGTTTCGTTGAGCTGAATTCAGGACTGCTTTTAGTAATAACTAGGTTAGTGTGGGTCATATGCCAGTCCAGCTAAATATACATGAAACAGTTAAGATTTAGATCAGTTTCTTACATAGTTGAGTTCCATACCATCAGGACCCTGCAAATAGAGGTCAGAGGAATTTTTGTGTTGGAAATCAGTAGAGTGTTACCTATGCTATGGGAGAAAATCACTTTCTTCAGATATTAATGTCACCATTAGAGTAAATGCAATGTAAAACTCTGTCTTTAGAGTTCCATTCCCTGTTGAACAACAAATCTTTATCATCACCTTAGTATTCAGGTCATTTTTCATAAGCAGCACATAAAGAACACATTAATCTTTATAGATGTCTGCCTATATTTTTATCCCAAGGTTAGCTATTGTCAAATATTCTCAACCCACAATCTTTTCCCTTGCCAAGAGTTCTTTATTAACTCCTCCAATAACCTCCCATCTTTTAAAAGAACAATGACTGTTTTTACCTTCAAGACATTTTATTACCTTCAAAACATTTAAATAGAGATTGCATAAACTTTATTATAAACTAATTTTGAAACTAATTTTATTTTCTAATGTTTGTACTACACAGCATGGTGGATTTGAGATATTACTTTCAAATTCCTCAAACTACTGATGATGCATTTGATGTGCTAAACTAAAAAAAACTCTTATTTTAATATTTGGTGATAGATTTACCTTATTTAAGCTTCATATTATTCATTTTAAGTGCTTTTTAAACCATGAAGACTTATAGAAACATTATCATTTTTTATTATCTTTAAGAAGTTTACTGATAAGTTTTTAGAGTAAATTGTCCAGAAGGTGTCAATGCATGCACAATTAGCTGTTTTCATGTTAGGTGGAAGTGCCATTTAAAGTGTCTTTTATTCATAAATTTGTGAATGATGTATATATTTCGACCGTAGCAAGATATTTCCAGAAAGGGATGAAAGGGACAAATCAAGTACAAGAAGAGTTTGAAAATGAAATATGAAATGTTCGCCTGAAAGTCGAATGGAAAATTAGTACTTGTCTATCAACAATATTGTGCCAAAATCTTGCTGGTTCCATTATGCTGTCGTTTCTGCTCTTCAATTTCTTCATTTTTGTTTCTAATTTTCTCCCTTTTTCTCTCTTTTTTCCTTATCCTCTTTTCCTGCATTTACTATTGCTGCATCCAATCTACTCAGTATTACTTAGACATTATATTTAACTAAATATGTGCATCTAAAAGTCCACACTATATGCTATAGTTATGTTTTTAAATTTCGATAGCTTTAGGGGGTCCAAATAGTTTTGTCTGGGCTTCAAGTGTACCCACCACCCTACCTGTGCACATTGTACCAGATAGGTGATATTTTTATCCCTTCACCCCTTTTCCACCTCCCCCTTCTGAGTCTCCAGTTTCCGTCAAACCATTCTCTATGTCTTTGCATATCCTCTGTTTAGCTCCCACTTATGAGTGAGAACGTGTGGTGTTTGGTATTCTGTTCCTGGGTTAGTTCACTTAGGATGACTTTCTCCAATTCCATCCAAGTTCCTGCAAAAGACATTATTTTTGCTAACTGAATATTATTCTCTAGTGTCCATATACTACATTTCCATTACACGCTGATTGGTTGATGGGCATTTAAACTGATTCCACATCTTTGCAATTGTGTATTGTGCTGTGATGAACATGATGCTGGCTGGTGTCTTTTTTATATAAGGACCTCTGTTCCTTAGAGTAGATACCTAATAGTGGGATTATTGAATCAAATGGAAGATCTACTTTTGGTTCCTTGAGTAATTTCCATGTGACTTTCCATTGAGGTTGTACTAAATTACACCCCAGCCAAGAGTGTATGTGTTCCCTTTTCTCCTCATCCGTGTCAGCACCTATTGTTAGAATTTTTAAATATGGCCATTCTGACTGGTGTAAGGTGGTATCTCATTGTGGTTTTAATTTGCATTTCCCTGATTATGAGTGACATTGAGCATTTTTTCCACAATGTTTGTTGGCCATTTGTATCTCTTCTTTTGAGAGATGTTTGTCCACGTTGTTTGCCCACTTTTTAGTGGGGTTGTTTTTTTCTTGCTGATTGGTTTGAGTTCTTTGTAGATTCTGTATATTAGTCCTATGTCAGATGTATAGTTTGCAAATATCTTCTCCCATTCTGTAGGTTGCCTGTTTGCTCTGTTGATTATTTCTTATGCTATGCAGAAGCTTTTTAGTTTAATTAAGCCCCGCTTATTTACTTCTGTTTTCGTTGTATTTGCTTATGGAATTTTATCCATAAAGTCTTTGCCTAGGCTGATGTCCATAAGAGTTTTTACGAGATTTTCTTCTAGGATTTTGTGGATTCAGGTCTGACGTTTAAGTCTTTAATCCATCTTGAGTTAATTTTTGTATATGGGGAAAGATAGGGATCAAGTTTCATTTTTCTACATGTAGCTTTCTGATTTTCCCAGCACCATTTGCTGAGTAGGGTGTCCTTTATCCAGTGTATTTTTTTTGTATGTTTTGTCCAAGATCAGTTGGTTGTAGGTATTTGGGTTTATTTCTGGATTCTCTATTCTGTTCCATTGGTCCGTGTGTCTTCTTTTGTACCAGTACTACTCTATTTTGGTTACTACACCACAGCCTTGTAGTATAATTTAAAGTTAAGTAATGTGTTGCATCCAGACACTGCTACCACCAGTGACCACATCTCCAGTAGAGAGCCACCATGTACCTATGTGTACCCCCATACCCCTAGCACCTGAAGACTGGCCTGCACAGTATCCCCACCACCAACTAAAGTCTTGCCACAGCAAATAATCACAGAATGACTACTGAGGCACTTGCAGGCATGACTGATGCTGATTATAGTCAAATAATTTGTATGGAAACTAGACTACTGTGCACACTCAGAACCAAAGACAAAGCATATTACCCAACTAACACTATGAAACACATCTATGAGAAAAAGTATTTCCATGCAAAACCTACTTTATAAAATTGGAAGAAGAGACTTTTCCACTAGATGTGCAGATATAAACATAGGGACACAAGAAACATGAAGTAGCAAAGTAAAATAACACATACAAAATAATACAATAATTCTCCAAAGACATCAAAGAAAAGAAGATATGTGAACTGCCTAAAAAGGAATTCAAAATATTAATCTTTTTATTTTATTTTATTTTATTTTCTGAGTTGGAGTCTCACTCTGTCACCCAGACTGGAGTGCAGTGGCCGCTCCCAGCCACCGTAGCCTCGCCTGCTGGGCTCCAGCGATCCTTCCACCTCAGCCTTCCGAGTAGCTAGAATTACAGGCATGTGCTACCACGCCCAACTGATTTTTTGATTTATTGTAGAGATGAGGTCTCGCTGTCCAGGTGGGTCTCGAACCCTCTGGCTCAGGCAATCCACTCACCTCAGCCTTCTAAAGGCGTGGGATTACAGGCTGAGCCACCGAGCCCAGCTCAAATTATTAATCTTAAATAAAATTGGTGAGATACGAGTGAATACAAATAGACAATTCCACACAATTATGAAAATAATGTATGATCTGAATTAGAAGTTCAACAAAGGGATAAGTGTAATAAAAAAGAACCAAGCATAAATCTTGGAGCTGAACTGTAATAAAAAATACAATTAAGGGCTTCGTTGGTAGTGTAAATCAAGCAGAAGAAAGAATTTCACAACTTGGAGACAGGAATATTGAAATACATCAGTTAGACGTAAAGAAAAAGAAAAAAGAATAAAATAAGCTTATAGGACATATAGGAAACCATTAAGAAGGCAAATGTTTGCATTATAAGTGTTCCAGATTGAGAATGAAAAAAGATATAGATCACCTGTTTAATGAAATAATAGTTGAAATCTTCTGCATCTTGGAAGAGATATGAGAATACAGGCACAAGAAACTAAAATATTTTTCAGATATTCTACCCAAAAATGTTCTCTTCAAGACACATTATATAACTCTCAAAATTTAGAGACAAAAGTATTTAATAAAAACAGCAAAAGAAAACTTCAAGTCCCATGTAAGGAAGTCCCATTAAAAAAATTGTAAAATTTTTAGCAAAACCTTATAGTCCAGAAGGTAATGGGATGACATATTCAAAATGCAAACGAGAAAAATTAAAAATAGATAAATAAACAAAAAATTGTTAACTAAGAATATCATATCTAGTAAAACTAAGCTTCAGAAATGAAGGCAAATTAAAATATCACCTAGACAAGCAAAAACCGAAAGAATTCAGTAGCCTTGCTCTAAGAGAATGCTTATGGATATTCTACTTCTGGAATTAAAAGGACAATCTCTATCATTACAAAAGCACATAAAAGTATAAACTTAACTTGTAGAACAAATAACAAATGAGAAAAAGAAAGAAATCAACTTTATCTCTATAGAAAACCACCAAACTGTATCTATAAATAAGAAGAATGAAAGAATGAAACAGAAGTGTAGCAAAGCAAACAAAAAAATTTTTTTAAATGACAAGACTAAGTCCTGCACTATCAATAAAAGACATTTATGTAAATGATTGAAACACCCCAATTAAAATATATTGATGTGCTGAATAGATTTAAAAAGACGCAACTATATGTTGCCTATAAGAGACCCATTTCACCCTTAAGGACACAAATAGACTGAAAAGGAAGAGATGGAAAAAGATATTCAATGCAAATGAAAACCAAAAGCAAGCATAAATAGCTAAGGTTGTGTGAGACAAAATAGACTTTAAGTCAGAAAACATAAAGAGAAACAAAGATGGTCATTGTATAATAATAAGGAAATCAATTATGCAAGAGAACATAACAATTATAAGTATATATGTACCCAATTTCAGAGCATTTGGATATATAAAGCAAATATTGGTAAAGCTGAAGAGAAGCATAATCCCCAGTACAATAATGGTTGAGGATTTCAACACTTCATTCTCAGCATTAGACTGATCTAGACAGAGCATTGAGAAACATAGGACTTAAACTGCATTATACATCAAAGGGACCTAATAGACATTTACAGTACATTTTACTCAAAAGCTGACGAATACACATTACACATAAAAATTCTCTAAGATAGATTATATATTATGCCACAAAACAAGTTTCAACAAATTTTAAAAAGTAAAATAATATGTTGTGTTTTTCGAGCACAATTGAAGAAAACTAGAAATCATCATCATCAACAACAACAACAATATACTCGGAAACTTTAGAAAATTATCACAGGCACCTAAATGATAAAAAAGCCAATGAGAAATTAGGAAGAAAATTAAATCACATTTTTAAAAAATGAAATGGAAACACAATATATCAAAACTTACAGCACAGCAAAATCAGTAGTAAGAAGGACGTTTATAGCAATAGATGCTTACTTCAAAAAAGTAAATTTTTAAAAAATAAGCAATTTGATAATGGACATCAAGAAAGTAAAAAGGCAAGAATTAATCAAACCTATAGCTAATAAAAGGAACAAAATAACAAACATGAGAGCAGACCTAAGTAAAACAGAGAATAAAAAAATACAAAAATTCAATAAATGAAAAGTTAGCTTAAAAAAAAAATTGACAAAACATTAGCCAGGCTGAAAAAGGGAGAAGATGAAAACAATAATATTAGAAATGAAAAGGAGACATTGCAAATTATACCACAAAAATAAAAGGAAAGATCATTAGAGACTATTATGAAAAACCAATATGTTAACAAATTGGAAAACAAAGAGAATATTGATAAATTTCTGAACACATAAAACCTATCAAGACTGAATTAGGAAGTAATAGAAAATCTGATCAGACTGATAATAAGTAATGAGATAAAATCAGCAATAAAAAGTCTCTCAACAAAAAAACGGGCTAAGTCAAATGGCTTCTCTTCTGAATTCTAGCAAACTTTTAAAGAATTAAGACACTTTTTTTTTCAAACTAGTGCAAAAAAATTGAAGAGGAGGAAGTTCTCTGTAACTCACTGTGAGTCCTGCATTATGCTGATGCCAAAACCAGAGAAGGACACAACAGAAAAACGAAAACTACAATCCAGTATCCTTGATAAACATAAAGGCAAAAATCCTCAACAAAATATTAGCAAAACAAATCCAGCAATACAGCAAAAAGACAACATACACCAAATCAAGTGGAGTTTAGCCCAGAGATGAAGGGGTGATTTGACATTGACAAATCAATTAATGTCATACATCCCATCTATGGAATAAAAGACAAAATTAAATGATCCTCTCGATAAATGCAGAGAAGCATTTGATAAAATTCAACATTCCAACCGAGCTCAGTGGCTCAGCCTGTGACCCCGCGCCTTTGGGAGGCTGAGGTGAGTGGATGGCCTGAGCCCCCGGGTTTGAGACCCGCCTGGACAGCGAGACCTCATCTCTACAATAAATCAAAAAATCAGCCAGGCTGATTGGTAGCGCATGCCTGTAATTCCAGCTACTCGGAAGGCTGAGGCGGAAGGATCGCCGGAGCCCAGCAGGTCGAGGCTGCGGTGACCGGGAGCGGCCACTGCACTCCAGTCTGGGCGACAGAGAGAGACTCAAACTCAAAAAAAAAAAATTCAACATTCCTTTATGATAAAAACACTTAAAAAATTAGGTATAGAAGAAACTTACTCAGCACAATAACGGCCATATATGACAAACCCACAGCTAACATCATACTGAATAAGGAAAAGCTGAAAAGTGTGTGTGTGTGTGTGTTTGGGTGTGTATGTGTGTGTGTGTGTCTTGTTTTTTCTCTAAGAACTGGAACAGGTAAAGATGCTCGCTTTCACCACTTTTATTCAATATGGTCCTGAAAGTTCTAACCAGAGCAATTAATTAGGCAAGAGAAACATAAAGGGCATCCAAACTGGAAAAGAGGAAGTCAAATTGTCCCTCTTTGCAGATGACATGATCTTATGTGTAGATAAGCCTAAATACTCCACTCAAAACTCTTAGAACTGATGTACAAATTCAGTAAATTTGCAGGATATAAAATGAACATACAAAAATCAGCAGCATTTTTACTACTGATTTTTATAATAACAAAATTAGCTGAAAAAAATCAAGAAAATAATTTCATTTATAATAGCTACAAAAAATACACTGGAGTGAATTTAAACAAGGAAGTAAAAGACCTCTAAAATAAAAGCTACGAAACAATCATAAAAGACATTTAAAAGGACACAAAAACGTAGATATTTCATATTCATGGATTGGAAGAATTAATATTGTGAAAATGATCACACTACCAAAAGCAATCTGCAATTTCAATTCCTATTTAAATATCAAAAACATTTTCCACAGAAATAGAAAATACAACTCAAAAATTTCTGTGAAACCATAGAAGATCCTGAATAGCCAAAGCAATTCTAAGCAAAAAGAAAAAAGCCAGAGGCATTCTATAACCTTACTTCAAAATATGCTACGAAGTTATAGTAACCAAAACAATATGGTATTGGTATAAAAAACAGATGCATAGATCCATGGAACAAAAGATAAAACTCAGAAATATATCCACATATTCACATCCAACCAATTTTCAACAAGGTATTAAGAAGAAATACTGGGAAAATGAAGTTCAACCTCTTCAATAAATGGTGCTTGAAAAACTGGATATTCATATGCAGAATGAAACTAGACCCCACCTCACAACCTATACAAAATTAAAATCAAAGTGGTAAAAATTTAAATGTAAGTCCAAAAATTATAAAACTGCTAAGTTAAAACATAAAGGAACACTTCAAAACATTGCTCTAGGCTAAGATATTACAGATAAAACATCAAAAGCACAGGAAACAAAGTAAAAATAAATTAATGGGATTAAATAAAAACAAAAAGCTTTTTCACAGCAAGGGAACAATCAACAGAGTAAAGATCCAATCCACAGAATGGGATTTTCAAACTATTTCCAAATATTTTCAATCTATTCATTTGACAAGGGACTAATATCCAAAATATACAAGGCAGTCAAACAACAAAAGAAGAAATAATTTAGCTAAAAATTAGGCAAAGGATCTGAATATACATGGCCAAAAATATAAGAAAAATTCTCAACATCACTAATCATCTGGAAAATGCAAATCAAAGCCACAATTAGATATTCCCTTATAACAATTAAAATTATTATTATTAAAATTATTAAAAGAAAAAAACATCAAATGCTGGTAAAGATGCATTGTGAAGGAAATTTTTATATATTTTTGTTGAAAATGTAGATTAATATAATTATATATAATAGTATGGACACTTCGAGAAAAGCAAAACATAGACCTAATATATGATCCAGTGGCCTTACTACTGTGTATTTATCCAAAAGGAAAGAAATAAATGTATTGAAGAGATATCTGTGCCCCTAATTTTATTGTAGTACTATTCCCCATACCCAAGATAAGGAATCAACCTAAGTGTCCATCAACAGATGAACGGATAGAGAAATTGTCATATGGCGGGGCTGGGTGGCTCAGCCTGCAATCCCACGCCTTGAGAGGCTGAGGTGAGTGGATTGCCTGAGCCCGCGGGTTCGAGACCCGCCTGGGCAACTTGGTGAGACCTCATCTCTACAATAAATCAAAAAATTAGCTGGGCGTGGCAGCGCGGGCCTGTAGTTCGGCTCCTTGGAAGGCTGAGGCAGAAGGATCGCCGGAGCCCGGCAGGTCGAGGCTGTGGTGGCCGGGAGCGGCCACTATGCTCCAGTCTGGGCGACAGAGTGAGACTCTAACTCACAAAATAAAAAGAAAAGAAAGAAAGAAAGAAATTGTGGTATATATACACAATAGAATACTAGTCAGCTAAAAGTATATCATTTGTAACAACATGGAAGAGTCTGGAGAACATTATATTACCTGAAATAAGTCAGGCACAAAAAAATAACTACCATGTTTCCAGTCATATGTGAGAACTTGCAAAGTTGAGTCCATAGAAGTAGAGAGTAAAATTCTGGTTATTAAAGGATGAAAGGAGAGGAGGATGAGAAGATGTTGGTTAATGGTTATAAAATATAGCTAGATAAAAAGAATAAGATTTGGTGTTTAATGGTACCAAAGTTGACTGCAATTAACAATAATTTAGTGCCTATCTTTAAAAACCTAGAAGGAAGGATTTTCAGTGTTCCCAACACAAGGAGATTATAAAAGTTTGAAGTGATAGGTACACTAATTGCCCCGGATAATAATTATACATTGTATGTACATACCAAAATATCACTTTGTATTCTATGAGTTGTACAATTATTACATGCCAATCAACATTTTTTTAAAATGCCAAAAGTTTTAAAGATTGCAAATAAAAAGTTTTAAAAGGTTTTTTTTTTTTTTTTTGAGTTGGAGTCTCACTCTGTCGCCCAGACTGGAGGGCAGTGGCCGCTCCCGGCCACCGCAGCCTCCACCTGCTGGGCTCCGGCGATCCTTCTGCCTCAGCCTTCCGAGTAGCCGGAATTACTGGCATGCGCTACCACGCCTGGCTGATTTTTTGATTTATTGCAGAGATGAGGTCTTGCTGCCCAGGCGGGTCTCGAACCCACGGGCTCAGGCAATCCACTCACCTCAACCTCCCAAAGGCAGGGGATTACAGGCTGAGCCCCCGAGCCCGGCTTAAAAGGTTTTTAATAAATGTTTTATTCAACAATATTTAGCACACTCCTCTCTTTAGTTTTTAATAAAGAGATTAAGACAGTCATTTAAATAGTCCAGATTTAGAGTGTATATATGTCACCAAAATATTAAAATGTACTAGTCGTCTCTGATATTTAATGCATTTTTAATTTGTATTTTTATTCCAGTTAAGAAAAGACAAATAAATTAACAAGTCCAAAGTAGAGCAGAAAAAGACTGAAATTATATGTGGAATGTAAGAATAATTATAAAAAAATAAAGAGAAATTTAATAAATAATCTTACAAATTATATATAGTAACTACCTGATTGTTTGGGAAATAAAAAAAATGAGTTTATACCTTACACTTTAAATCATAAATAATCAGTGGTATATTGAAAATATCAGAGATTTTTAAATTACTACAAAAATGCATGAGAATTTATAATACTGAACTAGTGAATTTGCTCTTATACTGTTCCTTAGGTGTGAATCCAAATAGAAAACAACTTTTAGAATAATTTTATGAAGGTTTATTTTTTTCTGTAGAAAGCATACACAAAATGAAAAAGCAAACCTGAAAAAAGGTACAATGTTTATCTCATACATCAAAACAAAGGGTCAGTTCATAATATAAAAAAGCTTTCAGATACCAACAAGAATAACATGAATGTATTCCAAAAAAAAAACCAAGCAGGAACAGGCATTGATAAACACATTACAAGCTTCATCTCTACAATAAAAAAAAAATTTAAAAAAAAATCAGCCGGGCATGGTAGCGCGCGCCTGTAGTTCCAGCCACCTGGAAGGCTGAGGCGGAAGGGTCGCCGGAGTCCAGCAGGTCGAGGCTGCGGGGGCCGGGAGCGGCCACTGCACTCCAGTCT
>NW_007251266.1:1249785-1255382 GCF_000164805.1 Carlito syrichta
GAGTGCAGTGGCCGCTCCCGGCCCCCGCAGCCTCGACCTGCTGGGCTCCGGCGACCCTTGCGCCTCAGCCTTCCGAGTGGCTGGAACTACAGGCGCGCGCTACCAGGCCCGGCTAATTTTTGATGTGTTGTAGAGATGAAGTCTCCCCAAGTTGCCCAGGCGGGTCTCGAACCCTCAGGCTCAGGCAATCCACTCACCTCGGCCTCCCAAGGTACGGGATCACAGGCTGAGCCACCGAGCCGGGCCTTGTTCTGTTTTTTGTTTGTCTATCAAACAATTCAAATTAGCACAGTGGTAGTACACTTTTAGTGTAAAATTGAAAAACAGATGCTTGTGTAGCATGTAAAATTATAAATTATTTTTAATCTTTTTGAAAAATGACTTGGTAATATGAATCAAAATGTAAAATATGCATATGCTCTGATTTATAGAATACATGCTAAGTCTACACATAAATTTGCAATAAAAAATAATCTCAGAATGTTGTCTGCTTTATGGAAAATATGAGCAATCTAAGCAGCTATTAATAAACACATAAATTGTCACACATTATTTCACATTCTTAAAAATTGTATCTATTACAAATTTTTCTAGTATTTTAAAAAGCATTCAATATGGGTACATATTATCAATGCAGAGTTAGTGTTGTGAAAAGTTACAAATACAAAAATCTATACAACTGATTTTAAAGTAGTAATAAATTGAAGAAATTAACAAGATGCAATTGAATAGACTAGAGCTTTTTTGGTTTCACTGTCTTGGCTTAAGTAATAACTAAACAATTTTCATATATTTTTTTCCTACAATCCTCATAAAAAAAATTAGATATATATTTATTGCTTTCTGGCAATGACTTGATTTCATTGAAATAAAGTAAGAATCTTTTCACCAAAGTTGCTGGGGAATGAAATTACCAGTTTCCAAAGTCATACTTGGCTCAGTTAATGATGGTTTGCAAATACATGTGTATTGAAACAGTAATTTTCATCCTCTCCTTTCTAATTCCAGCACTAAGTAGAAATAAGGCTAAGAGTTTGGCTCTCACTCTGCCCTACTACAATATATTTATTTCTGTGTCAATATGCTAGAGAGAAAAATAATTTATAGGTAGTGAGGTAATGTTTAAATTTATTTCAGTGTAAATAAAAAACCTACTTGTACCACTGTCAAAAATTGACCTTTAAATGCTATTCATGTTATCAAACCAAATATTTTCAAATCATGCCAAGTAGAAAATAGTTTAATGCCAATTGATGTAGAAGTTGTTCATTTGCCTTAGTTAATAAAGATCTGATCCATGAAAATATTATGTTATAAAGACTGGCTTTGTCAATGAGGCTGTTACTTTAGTCAGCCTGAAAGTTCCATGTTAAATATTGAAAAACTTGTATCATAGAGCATCTTTGAAATGAAAATTTGTGTTGTAGACAACACTCATTAACTGAATTCTAAGAGAAACTTAAGGGTTTGTCTTTGATATGATCAATTTATTTATCTAACAGGAATATAATAGGAAATGATTTATACTGCTCATTCAAAGATCTCCA
Organism: Carlito syrichta; assembly: GCF_000164805.1. NCBI lineage: Eukaryota > Metazoa > Chordata > Mammalia > Primates > Tarsiidae > Carlito > Carlito syrichta. Next base: position 1,251,333 of record NW_007251266.1, read on the forward strand.
TTTGTATAATAAAGTATAGTCTTCTGGAGTTACCTGCTATTAATATATAAACCAGATGGATTATATCCCTTGCATAATAGCCCTACATGAAATTGGAAAATGTTAACACAATTTATGATGTGCGTTTAAGGTTGGAGTCCTCAGTCATTCATTTTCCTAAATAAAATAAATACATTTTTAAAAATGTTTGCTTCATGCAATCTCATTCGATTGTCAGCTTCTATAGTCAGAAACTATTGTTAAATTATTTTAATTCAAAGTGAAGAGACTATAAATGCTAAAACTGCTGAAACAATATTTAATTATTTTCCAATGCAAGCCTTCTAGACCCAAATAAGCCAAGGAAAATTATAAATATTACTTTGTCATACATCTTGTGTCAACATAGCAGTATATTACCCGTAGGCTCACATGTCTAAACTGGTTTTCTGATAGTCTGTTTTCTTTTGCTTTAATTAGCAAGTTTTTTTTTTAATTTCTAATTAAGACAATACCATAAACTGTGGAACATCCAGAAAATGCAGTCTTATTCAGTGAAAAAGACAGGAGGACTCAATCCACAAAAAGGCATGATAAAAATTAAATGCATATTATGAAGTGAAACAAGCCAAACTGAAAAGACTACATAATATATGATTCCAACTCTATGACATTCTGAATAAAGAAAAATTGTAGTGACAGTAAAAAGTTCAGTGTTTGGCACAGATTGGAGTGAAACAAAGGATGAACTGGTAAAGCACAGAGAATGTTGGGGGCAATGAAACTGTTTTCTATTATACTATAAGGGTGAACACAAGTCTTTGTGTACCCATCAAAACCTATAGAATGTACAATACCACTTGTAAATCCTAATATAAATTACGGACTTAGAGTGATAATGATGTGACAAAGTAGAGTCAATGATTATAACAAATATTCTACTTTAGTGGGTGACGTGAACATGTATAGAGGCAGGAGTCTGTACCTTCCACTTAATTTTGTTGTGACCCTAACACTGCTCTAACTGTAGTCTATTTTTAAAAAGTGAAATAAAGCACCTACTGTTAATCTTCTTCATGAACACGACTTTTAGTCTCACCACTTCAAGTATGTTACTGCGTTTGCTACTTACCAAAATAGTTATGCAATGGAAGAGTGCTATGTGGTTCCTCTATATTGTATCATAGTATAGCAATGCTTGCATTTTTCCTTCTTTATTATAGTAGAAAACACGCGGATTTTGGAACCAATAAGATTTGAGTTCCAATTCTGATTATGCTAGCTGTGTAGATAGATATAAATATGTATCATTTGTCTTGGATAGATACATATATAAGTGAACATTGAGAAAACTTTTGAGAGTAGTTTCAAATACTGATAAATATTAATTATACTTTCCATTTCTCCCATATTTATTCTCCCTTTCAATCAATGCTTATTATTCAGTAGCCACAAAGTTTATTTTAAAGTGCCATGATTTAAAAACATTTTTGTAGAGCTGCAGTGAATTTTATTTACAGCACTAGAGTCTCCTCCCTCATGGCTCTAGTGCGTAACTGCATAATGAAGATGAATCTTTTCAAACAACAGTCACGACTCACTCATCTTAAAAGGTATCTCATTATCCTAGAACAAACTTGACATCATAGTACTGCCCACTTCCAAAAGAAACAAACCCCCTTCTGCCGATGTTGCCTTTCCTTTTACTAGCATTCTTTAATAAAAGCTATTTACACAAAGACTTGCCTCCTCACAGTTTAGTTTTCCTAATAGAGTCGATAGCAAATCCATAATCCTATTTTAAATAATCTCCAGGCCGTGAAAATGAATGCTATTTATATCAATTCAACTGTTTCACTGCAGTGCAGAAAAAGCTTTTGTATCCAGAGATATAAACCTCTGGTTCAAGCATAAATTACTAGAGTGTCCTGTTCTTTTTCTTATAAGTATAACTGCCCTTGACATGATTCCCCATAGATGTCTTAGGTAATAGCTGATATTCCAAGGGAAAAAAATGTGAAATAATTAAAGGAGAATGAGATTTACATTTTTAATCTGTTATATTAGATCATTTTTCCAAAATGAGACCTCTCTTAACTCTGGGAATCACAATTAATGAATGCATATTCTTTTCAATAGATCTTTGAATGTTGGCTCTTTTGGTGATTTGGAAATGAATCTTTTGCAAAGCTGCAGTTGTGCTTTATGTTCTAGCTCCCTGAAAGACAGTGTGCAGAAAAATTAAATCACAAACTGGATTGTAATCAGATAGACTTTAGCTATTCCTACTTAAACTTTCAATTTTAAGTCTGAATTTTGCTGAGCCTATCATATGAATTATGAATGATAATATTTACTTCTTGAAGTTTATTTAAATATTAAATTATAAGGTAAATGTAAAGCTCTCTGCAGAATCTGGTATGTAGTGAAAGCTCAGTTCAAGTTGATAGTAATACATGTAGAATTTCCTTAAGTTTGATAACACTAGCTATATTTTTCTCAACTGTTTTAATCACTTCAATGCCTAAGTCAACTATTTATTTTCTATGATGTGATCTTAAAACCAGAAAGATTAATTATGTCTTGGAAAGCGAATCGGCTTATAATATGCAAATCATAATTTAACCATGACCTACAATGGAGTGCTACATACTAGTGTAACGTTTCTTAGACTTGCATCTCTGATTGGATCAGAAACTTCTTGGGGACAGTAATTATGTTTTTATGGTCTTTGTTCTTGGTAAGATACCTAACTTTTGAAATTGTATGTATAGTATTTGATAGTTTATAAACTGACAACACCATAAAAGAAAATAAAAATTATCAACTGACACTCTTTTCTGTTTTATCCTATTTTAAAATAATTTTATGATAATCTTGAAAAAATCAATAGTTAGTATAGCACCTATCAGAGATTGCTTACAGATATTTGTAAATGAATAATTATAGCTAGTTTTTATTTACAGAGCATAAATGCCACCATTTGGATAGCTTGCATTTAAGTTCTGGCAGACCTTTAATATGTCTGTTTTTTCTTTCTTCCAATAATATCTTAGGCTACGTGTATCTTACTAGTATGGTAGATCATTATTTGTGGATTCCATATATGCAATTTTACTTGCTAAATTGTCTTGTGCTTCCAAATCTACTCTTGGCCCCATCTCAGTCATTTGTAGACGTGTAGAGTACCAGAGCAATTGAGTTGCTAACTGTTCACTTTTTTCAGCTAAGCTTGAACAACATGCCTTCTTGTTTCTGCTCTTCTGCCACAGACAATTGTTCTTCTCATGGTTTATCTAGTGTCATGATTTTGCTTTTGTATGTTTGTGCTTTTTCTCAGTGATTTTCCTTTTTAATATCTTTACTCTTACTTCCATCCCTAAGCATTGTGATGAAGAACTCTTTGGTATTTCTTAGTGCAAGAAGGCTGTGATGTACCGCATGTGGAAAATTCATGTGTTAGGTAAACTGCCTTCAGTCATAAGTCATAGTGTTGTTGGCCATGAGTACAATGTTAATAAATCAAAAATATGTATTAAATAAGGTGTCCTTAAACAGAAACACACATGAGACAAGGTTATTATTCATTGGTTGATGAGAATGTTGTGACCAGAAGCTCATAAGAACCTAACTTTATGTTTATCCTAGGAGAAATGATTGCTAATTCAGTGTTTTGTAGTGACAGCATAGATTAAAAACAACTGCAACTAAGAAGAATTAGCTATACTACTTATAGTAGTCAACTCTTAGTAATAAGCCTCTTCTTAGGATTCACAACGTAATGCAAGAGATGATGGGTATCCAATTAGGTTGCAAGATCTGTTGTTGGTTTCTGATTCTCCCAATACCTTTTGGTATCACAAGTAGTTAGATATCTCAAGATCAGCTTCCAGAAATAAGCATTGGGCAATGCTTCCTAAAACTTTGATCATGTTTTGAAAGCTGTAACTCAATTTTACCCATTCCTATTGATTTTCCCATAACTATTCACACTCTATTTTTTTTAATCAATATTTTTTATTTTGATATTGTGGGGTACAGTTAAGGGTTAGGTATACAAATATGCTTCAT
>NW_007251266.1:1255997-1256854 GCF_000164805.1 Carlito syrichta
TTTTTTGAGTTGTTGATAATTGCTATCTGACTGGAGTTACGTGGTATCTCAGTGTGGTTTTGATTTGCATCTCCCTGATGATTAATGAGGTTGAGCATTTCTTCATGTGTCTGTTGGCTGCTCGGATGTCTTCCTTTGTGAAGTGTCTGTTCATATCGTTTGCCCACTTTATAATGGGGTTATTCGTTTTTTTCTTTTCAGCACATTTGAGTCCCTTGTAGATCCAAGAAGTTAAGCCTTTGTCAGACCTGGAGTTGGCAAATACTTTTTCCCAGTCTGTAGGCTGTCTTCCTGCTCTCTTAATGGTTTCTTTGGCTTTGCAGAAGCTTGTCAGTTTAATGAGGTCCCACTTGTCTATCTTATCCCTTATGGCCTGTGGGTTTCGAGTTTTGTTCAGGAATGGATGCTAGTTCCAATTTCCATGAGGGTATGTCCTTCATTTTCTAAGGTTCTTATGGTTTGAGGTTTTACATTTAGGTCCCTGATCCATTTGGAGTTAATTTTTGTGTATGGCGATAGATAGGGGTTCTGTTTCAATCTTCTGCATACGGTCAGTCAGTTTTCCCAGCACCATTTACTGAATAGGTTCTCTTCTCCCCAGTGGTAGGTGATGGAGGCTTTGTTGAAGATGAGTTGGTTGAGAACTTGAGGTCTTGCCTCTGGAATCTCAATTCTATTCCATTGGTCTATATGCCTGTTCCTATACCAATACCAAGCTATTTTGATGATTGTAGCTTTATAGTAAAGTTTGAAGTCTGGTAATGTGATACCACCTGCTTTTTTTTTTTTTTTTTTTTTTTTGCTGAGGATTGTTCTGGCTATTCTTGGTCATTTGTGTTTCAATATGAATTCCTGTG
>NW_007251266.1:1256874-1257949 GCF_000164805.1 Carlito syrichta
AGGTCTTTCACGTCTCTGGTTAGGAAGATGCCAAGGTTTTTCATTTTTTTTGTGGCTATTATGAATGGAATTGTGCTTCTTATTTGAGTTTCTGTTTGTTTATTATTGGTGTAAAGAAATGCGATTTACTTTTGCAAATTTTTCTATATCCTGAGACTTTGCCGAAAGCCTTTATCAGTGTAAGGAGTTTTTTGACAGATTATCTTGGGTTTTCAAGGTATATGATCATGTCATCTACAAAGAGAGATAATTTGACTTCCTCTTTTCCTATTTGGATACCCTTGATTGTCTTCTCTTCTCTGATTGCTCTAGCCAGGACTTCCAATACTATATTGAACAGGAGGGTTGAGAGTGGGCATCCTTGTCTAGTTCCAGTTTTCAGGGGAAATGGTTCCAATTTTTGTCCGTTTAGGAGTATGCTGGTTGTGGGTTTCTCGTAGATGGCTTTTACTACTTTGAGGTATGTTCCCCGTATGCCTAGATGTTCGAGGGTTTTTATCAAGAAGGGGTGCTGGATTTTATCAGAAGCTTTTTCTGCATCTAATGATATAATCATGTTGTTTTTGTTTTGACATCTGTTGGCGTATTTAATTACATTTATGGTTTTACGAATGTTGAACCAGCCTTGCGTCCCAGGAATGAAGCCTACTTGGTCATAATGAATGATTTTTGAGATTTGTTGTTGAATTCGGTTTACTAGGATCTTGTTGAGAATTTTAGCATCTATGTTCATCAAAGATATTGGCCTGTAGTTCTCTTTTTTTGTTGGATCTTTACCTGGCTTGGGTATCAATGTGATATTAGCTTCATAAAATGATTTGGGCAGGGTTCCATCTTTCTCAATCGCCTGAATTAGCTTCAGTAGGATTGGAATCACTTCCTCCTTAAATGTCTTATAGAATTCTGCTGGAAAGCCATCTGGTCCGGGGCTTTTTTTTGTAGGTAGTTTTCTTATTACATAGTCAATTTCCTTGATTGCTATTGGTCTATTTAGGGTCTCAATTTCTTCTTGTTTCAACCTAGCAGGTTGTGTGATGACAGAAAAGTCCTCCATTTCCTTGAGGTTTCAAGTTTG
>NW_007251266.1:1258132-1275043 GCF_000164805.1 Carlito syrichta
TTTTTCTTGGTCAGTCTAACTAGGGGACCATTGATCTTGTTTATCCTTTCGAAGAACCAGCTTTTTGTTTCATTGATTTTTTTGTATTGTTGTTTTGTCTTCTATGTCCTGGATTTGGGCTTTTATTTTGGTGATCTGGATTCTTCTGTTGAAATTAGGGTTTCTGTGATCTTGCTTTTCCTGCTTTCTTAGGTGACTTGTTAGGCTATTAAATTGTGCTCCTTCCATTTTCCTCATGTGTGTTTGTAGGGATATAAATTCCCCTCTTACCAGAGATTTTGGTAAGATGTTTCTTCATTTTCATTTGTTTCCAGGTATCTTTTGATCTCTGTTTTGATTTCATCATTGATCCAGTTGTTTCGCATCATGCTGTTTAGTGACCATGTCTCTGTGGGTTTTTGGGGGACCTTGTTGGTGTTAATGTTTATTTTTCTTCCACTGTGGTCCTAGAAAGTGCATGGTAGAATTTCAGTCCTTTTAAATTTGCTTATGCTTGATTTATGGCCAATAATGTGGTCAATCTTGGAATACGTCCTGTGTGGTGATGAGTAGAATGTGTATTCTCTGGTCTTTGAACGGAGTGTTCTGTAGGTATTTATTAAGTCCATTTGGTCCAGAGTCACACTGAGGTTTCAGATCTCATTGCTGATTTTTTGTCCCGATGATCTGTTGAGGGTTGTGAGTAGGGTATTAAAGTCCCCAGTTATGATGGTGTTACAGTCAACATCTTTCTTTAGTTTTCCTAGGGGTTGCTTTATAAAAGTTGGTGCACCTATGTTAGGTGCATATATGTTTAGGATAGGTATTTCTTGTTGATGGAGTGAACCTTTTTTCATTATGTAGTGGTCCTATGTATCTTTTTAAATTTTTGATAGCTAAAATGGTATTTTTGTCTGAAATTAGGATCATAACTCCTCCTTTCTTTTGTGTTCCATTTGCTTGAAAATTTGTTTCCCATTCTCTTACTTTGAGTCTGTGCACATCCATCCTAGTGAGATGGGTCTCTTGAAGGCAGTATATTGTTGCCTGGTGAAATTTTATCCATCTTGCCATTCTATGTCTTTTCAGTTGTGCATTTAGTCCATTCACCTTCAGGCTAATTATTGAAATGTGAGAGTTCCTCCCTATCATAGAGTTCTTATAGAGTTGTTCTTCCACTTGGTTTATTGTCTTTCTTTTGTTTTGGAGGTTGGTTCATGTGTATTTTATTCTTTTTCCTGTACTCTTGTGAAGAACGTTGCTCTTTTTTCCCTTTTCTTCTATGTTTAGTACTTTCTTAAGTGTTTCATGTAGAGGTGGTTTGGTGGCAGCGTAGGTTCTTAGGGATTGGATATCTGGGAAAGATTTTAATTATCCCTTGCTGATGAAGCTTAATCTGGCAGGGTAGGTTATTCTTGGTTGAAATAGTTTATCTTTTAGGACTTTGAAGATAGGGCTCCAATCTCTCCCAGTCCGCAGGGTTTCTGTAGATAAATCTGCTGCTATTCTAATTGGTTTTCCATGGTAGGTGATCTGGCCTTCTTCTCTTGCTGACTTTAGGATTATTTCTTTTATGCCTACTTTGTTTAGGCGAATTATTATGTGTCTAGCAGTTGGTTTTCTCATTTGATGTCTTGCAGGGGTTCTCTGGATCTCTTGTGTTTGAGCTTTTGCATCATTGATTAGATAAGGGAAGTTTTCTTGAATGATCTCATGTAAGGTTTGTTCCAATGTTGTCTCTGTCTTTCTTTCTGCCTCAGGCAGACCAATTACTATTAGGTTAGGCCTCTTGAGGTAATTGCTTATCTCTTGAAGGTTTTTTTCTGTCTTTTTGAGCTTGTTTTCTGTGTTTTTGAGAGTTTGGGTTATTTCCATATTTTGGTCCTCAAGCTCTGAGATTCTTTCTTCTGCTTGGGTAATTCCACTTTCCATGCTTATCAGTTTATTGTTTATTTCAATCTCAGTATTCGTTATTACTGTTATCTCAGATATCAGCTCCTTTCTAGTTTCTTCTTGAGTCTCTTCAATTCTTTTTTAATCTCTCCATTAATGTCTTGAAGTCTAGGTTTATATTTTGAGACCAGTCATTCTGGGGGCTCTTCGTTGTTTGCATTCCAAAGTCAGTTTTCTCAATGTCTGGCCTCCCAGGAGTCTGGGAGAGACCCATATTCTTCTTTTGGTTTTTCTTCATTTGTGTAGATTTTTCTCTCTTGTCCCTTAGTGGATAAAGTTCCTGAGTTCTAATCTCCAGCCTCTCCCCTCTGTTTCTGTTGCAGGAAGTTACCTTGTTGCCTGGGAGATCTGTGACACTGGTCTCTATTCAGCATAGGAGAGGGTTTTTTTCTCCTGCTTAATGACATCACCATGGGAACTGAGGTGGAGGCTCTGATAGGTGGGCAGGGCGATGCGATGTAAATATGCCTTGAAAATGGCAGAGGTGGTGGTTTTACTTTCACTTTTAGGGATGCTTCTGTGGGTCTCTAGGCAGGACCAGCTGCACAGCTGGGCGCTGGATCCGCGGTGCCATCAGCAGGCTAGGGTGGAGGAGAGGGTCGGGCATTCCCTCCTCTGGAGCTGGAAGCCTGCGATCATCACCTTACGCCAGCTTGGGGTTCTGCCCCCTTACACAGGCTTGTGGTTATGCACGCTTAGTGCCTCAGCCAAGGTGGGCCCGGGGCTTCAGATCTCCAAATCTCCAGAAGGCAGGTGGTGGCTCTGAGTCCCTCCCATGGCACTTCAGCCACAAATGGAGCTGGTATCTCTGAGGGTCGGGTGCTCAGAGCCTCCCTGTGTGACAGGCAGCTTGGCGCTGGGTGCTAGTCATGACGATGTGGCCAGGGATGGAGCTGGGATCCAGGATTTGGGATTCCCCAGCTGACCAGAATCACATATAGTGGAGCAGCCATGGTCTGGCCACAATGTCTGGCCCTGTGTGGGACCAAAAGTCCCCAAACCTCGTACCATTGTGGCTGGAGGTGGGCAGGGGAGTGCAGAAGAAAAGTAATAGTCTTTTTGGGAACTCATTCGGAGAATCTCATGGATCCACCTATGGCGTCACCATCTCCAGGTCTCCCCCATAGATATTCTATTCACACTCTTTAACAAACAATGGAACGTAATTTGCAGAGAGGAGGTGAATAAGCAGTTTTTGGTTGTGAAATGTGTTTGTCCCCAAAGATCTCATTAGATGCTGTTTGTCTCTCATGCAGCAGCCAATCTAACAGAAAAAGGAGTACCTCTTCATCATTTCAACTTGAAATAAGGTCTAACATGCCAATATAGAAGGGAAACCTAAGATAAAATAAAACTAGACATGTAAAGCAAAAGGAAAAAATTATATCCAAGAAAGTCGTGGATGGGAGGGAGGAGAAAGAGAGAGAGAGCAGGGAGAGAGAAAGACCTCCTCTTCCAACCTGTTCAAGAACTTGTTCCCCCACCAATCCCACACTCTTTATATTGTGTTGTGGGCATAGAATGTGATTTTAATTATGGAAATATAAAAAATAACAAAAACAAGAAGTATTTGAGATTTTCTTGGAAAACACACATACATCAAAGAACAGTGAATTTAGAGGAAAGAGTTACAAGCTAGAGGCAAAGGACTGGACTCAAATTATCTGTAGATGGCAAACTGCTGGCTTCGTAGGGCACATATAGATGAGACCAAAACCATACAGTTTTTTACTTCGGCTTGCCTTGTGCTTGCAGACAAGTCAGGATTAACTTCTTTATTATAGTCTTCTACTTTGCGTACTGGGAAACAAATGTTATCATGCTAAGAACTACAAAGCTGAAAGTGGACTCACATGCCCACTTGTCCAATTCACACCATTTGGAGGACATTTTCATTATTTTTATTCACAAGTAAAAAGAAGCTAGCAACCTCTGCTAAAAACAATAAAAATAAAAAATAAAAATAAATTACAGAAAGAGACTAACATTTAGTAAGTATACCCAGTTATAACTCAGTAGTTATTTAGGTGCCCTGCTTTATCTAAAATAATATTTCCCAGCAACTCTTTCTCTCAAAATGGTTGTGAGTCTAGAAATCGGGAACAGTGTGTTAGCTAATTCGCAAATGGGATAGTCTCTTCACATAACATCACTGATACTTTTGTCTGCTTTGAAGACCAAGTACTCACTTGGCAATCTGCTTTGCCAACAGAACTTTCTGAGAGAAAAAAAAAATGTTCCCAGAAGGGATCACATTTCTAACATTTTTGTCAGCTATAGTAGCAAATTCAAGATTTAAAATTTATCATCAAATATGTAATTTTATAGGATACAGCTTGTCAAAATAGACACGAGCAGAAATTATTTTTGCTTCTACAACCCTATAGTGAAGGCAATCTCAGATTTAATAGCTATTTCAAAAGAAATGGAAAACTAAATAAAGCTTGATTGTGAAACACAATGCTTTAACAAATGTGGAAAGGTTTGCAATTTCAATGCAAAAAGAGAACACTAGTACTTTGCCAAATATGTGACCGATCATATTTAACTGAAGTTATTATTGCAGTGAGAAGAAATAATAATTTGAATTCTAGGGAGTTTTAATTGACAGTATTATAATATTTCTGCAGTGTACATCCACCACAAGAATGAAATAAGCTTTTACAATTACATATTGAAAAATGAAAGTATCAATATAGGTTCTGGAAATAATAATGTAACAATATAACTAGCTCAGGAACAATTTTCTTTACTAGATTCACATGGTTTAGAGAAAAATAATTTTCACTGAAATATAACATACTGTTGCTTTTCTTAACCTATCTTTTGCAATTTTCCTCATTTCTTCTGTATTCCTCTATTTCAACATCTCTAATTAGAAAGTACTAAAATATAAAGATTTTTTTTATATTACGCACCATCATATTATGCTTGAAGTTTAATGTCACTCTTTCGTGGATTCTGTGGTCCTTGGAAAGATGACCTCAAAAAAAATGGGGTTCTAAAGGAGTAGTACGAAACTCTCTAGAAGATCACATACCTGCAGCCAACTATTCAAATACCATTTTCAATTATTACTATGAAGGGGTGAGTGGTGCTATCTCACTCTTCCCTTGTCAACAAACACTTTGGCATGCATGAGTTTTCCTAATCAGAATCGTTACTCCACAAATTCCAACTAAGTGTTGCATACAAACATGCTTCTGTGCTTGGTAGTGAGGAGGATGCAAAGGAAATACACACCTAAAATGGACAACATTCTAGTGGAAAATGGAGACTTACATAAAATATTTCTAGAACTTGCACTAGAGTGAGCAGTGTGTAAGTGTCATGCAGTAAACTGTGAGAGAGATAAATTTCAATTGAGGGGATCAATATGATCCCCACACAGGGGACGGATTAGAAGGAAGGAGAATTTCTACCCCTGTTAAAGTAGCATATCCTTGACTTAAAAAAAAAAGAAAGCAAAAAAGGTCAGGACATATAGGAAAAATTCATTTAATTGAAAGTACTGTCTAGGTATATGAGGTAGTGGATGATAAGTGTAGAAAAACATATGGAAGACAAAACACTAAAATCTTGAACATCAGATGAAACAGTTTGAACTTTATTATGCAAACAATGGGAAATCACCAAAACTTTTATACAAGAAAGTGATATAATCACAGTTGTACTAATAGAGTGGATTAAATGAAAGGTGGGCTTAATGGTAAGGATAAATGTTAGACAGTTACTGCAGTAAAGCTCAGATAGGAAGTACTGAACTCCTGTACTGGAATATTTCACATCTTGATTTCTCTTTAACATCAATTTCTGGATTTTTATTAAGAATATATACATTAAGATAGAGCTATGGTTGATAATGATTCTTTTTTTAATTTCAGATTTTTCATTATTCGTATACTGCTTCTTATGTGATTTACAACATACACACTAGGTAAGTTCTTGATTTTCTGGTTTTCATAGAAATTGTCTAACTAAAATTGATGGTGTAGATGTAAATTTGTTCAAGTAAAAATATTTACATCTTTTCAAGGGAAGTTTGGGAGTTAAATCCTCCAGAAGTAGAGGACTCCATCCTGCAGTATGCAGCCTGGGGTGTCCAAGGACAGCAGCTGGTAAGCACAGGCATTGGTATGCACTAAATACTACCAGTCATGGCCCTATGAAAAATATGTACTGAAACCATTTCCTTAAAAAATTGTCCTATCACACTTGATGATTTTTTTGTGTTCCTTTATATACTTTACCTAGTATTTTTAAAATATATCAAATAATACTAGTATTAGTTTATAAAGTATTTTAAAGAGATACAAGTTTATTCGGTAATGTGTGAGTAAATAGCTCATAACGAAACCTAGAAGAGGTCCAAGGTTATTAGGACCTAGTATTGTGTAATTTCCATTACATAATGTTGCTAATGTTAATGCAAAACTTGAAGTAAAGATTATTTATTCTTAAACCATTGTTTGGTGTAAAAATTTTAGACAGGATTATTTAATAGTCTCTTAAGAGAACTTTTATCAATTATATTTTGAAATAATCACAAACCCCAAAAGATAATGTGCACAAAAATGTAAGCAAAATTATATTCTTATATATGCCTCATGGTGCCCACTGAAGACCTTCTCTAGTGAATCTGCTCAGGGAATACTATTGCTTGCTTATGCGGCATATGCATGCTCAAATGTACTAAACGACTAAATTGATTTCTAAATTGTTAGTTGTTTATATACTCACCAGCATCAATGAGAGTTTCCTCTATTCTATATCCTAATCAAAACCTAGTTTTTGCAGATTTTCAAATCATCAACAATGTGGTGATTGGTATAAAATGGTATTTCACTATGGCTTCAATAACATTTACACATTCCATGAATTCTAATGAATTAGGTCATCATTTTCTATAGTTACTGGCTATTAGCACTTCCTCATATGAGAAAAATATATTCACACATTTTGCCCATTCTTATTTTTGTCCTTTTTCTCACTGAAGAGAATTCCTTATGTGTTCTGGATATTAATATACTATGGGGTCTGTCTTCATCTGTTTATCAAATATAAGGCCTGTAATTTTTGTTATTTAAGAAATCTTTACAGTTAAATCGTTCATTTTTGTTTCAACTGTATTTATCTAGAATTTTTCAAGTGGGCCTTCCATGTTTAACTTCTTGATCTATCTGAAATTGCTTTTTAACTATGGCATTAAATCACTACCCATTGCTGTATGTGTCCCACATGACACTGTTTATTGACCACTTATGCTTTAACATTTAACATTCACAGTATTATGTTCCACATTTACATGAATCTTCTGACTCTCTCTCTCTCTCCTGTTTTTCTTTGACTGATTTGTCTATCCATGTGTTATGTTAACAGTGTTGTAATTAAAGACTAGACTTAATATCTGATACGACAGTTTCTTATGTTCCATTTTTCATTTTCTAATAAACCTTGACTCTTCTTGACTTTTTAGTCTTTCATATGAATTGTCAAAATAGACTTTCAAGTTACATGTCCAGTTTTGTAATTTTGAATGGCATTATTTGATTCTGAGTGTCAAATTTGGAAAATTAGCATCTTAGTGATACTGAATCTTCATATCTGCATACATTTTATATCTATTTAGTTATTTGAGATTTCTTTAGCATCTCAGTCATAATTTCCTACCTAAAGATTTGCACCTTATAGTTTTGCTTGCTATTTTAAATGGTTATATTTCTTTTTTTTTTTTTTGAGTTGGAGTCTCACTCTGTCGCCCAGACTGGAGTGTAGTGGCCGCTCCCGGCCACCGCAGCCTCGACCTGCTGGGATCAGGCAATCCTTCCACCTCAACCTTCCTAGTAGCCGGAATTATAGGCATGCGCTACCACGCCCGGCTAATTTTTTGATTTATTGTAGAGGTGAGGTCTCGCCAAGTTGCCCAGGCGGGTCTCGAACCCGCGGGCTCAGGCAATCCACTCACCTCAGCCTCCAAGGCGCGGAATTACAGGCTGAGCCACCAAGCCCAGCTATATTTCTTATTTTAAAAACTGTTACTGATAAGTAGATAAGTCCTCAAATTATTTGCTGAATTTTTATATATCAACCTTGATACACACAATTATAAATTATTAATAAAATTATCTTTTATTAATAATAATATTTTCCTCTTCCGTTGCAGCTTTTAGAATTTCAATTTGCTTCCTTTCCTCCTGTGTTACTTAGCTCACAAATGAATCTAGGAATGGTATTTTTATTTGTTTTTGTTGGAAGAATCATTTTAAAAATGATTCTATTATGGTTGTAGGATTAAGTTTTTCAATTGCTTTTAGTTAGTTTTGGTAATTTATACATTTCCAAAAATCTGCTTCACATGTTTCCAATTTTCAACATATTTTTATTACATTCACCTTTTAATCTTTGCATTTGTTGTTATATTTCTTCTTTTTCCAAGCATAATTTATGTGTACTTATTCCATATCTAGCCAATGTTGGGTGATATTTGTAAATTTCATATTTGTCTTTTCAATATGGCACTTCTAAATGTGTTGTATCCTTTCTGTTATATTAGTTGTTTTTTTTTTTTAATTTGCTAAAGACAGAGAATTCTCTCTAAATCTGCTCAAGCTTTATCCAACATGTTTAAAACTATAATATTTTAATACAATTTAATTTTAATATTGTTCCACTTCCATTGTGATATATCATTATTTCAAGTGTATTTTATTGATGTTCTTTTTTAAGTTTACAAAAATGTGGAATTGGCTTTAAGATTTATTTGTGAAGTTCAGAAATAGATATTTGTAATATTGACTATAAAATTGATGAGACAATTTATGGCTTAGTGAAATTTTTGAAAAATGTTTTCTGTGAGAAATTTCACATATTTTACATACAGTAGGGACAGTCTGCCTATTAGACCTATAGATCTATGTGTGCCTATTAGATCAACCTTCATAATTATGTTGATAAGAACTGTATGTTCTTACTAATGATAGTGGATATGTATTTTTTTCTCTAGTGTTCTAGCTATTTTACACTATTTAATTTGAACTATGTTATAGAAAGTGAGAGAATTTTAAAAAGATCAATAAATTTTTCTAGTGGGTTTAAAATATTGACATCTTAATCTGTTTACTTTATTTACACATAATAATTCTGATCGACTAGCATTAACTCTAAACTTTAGGAGGGTCTTTTTAAAAAGTTTAGAATCCTCCAGGTTTTTTAAAATAAAAATTTCTGCTTCAACGAAAGCTGAACGGGCTGAGGTATGTTTTTTATGTTTCAATTATTTTTATTTTCCATAAGCCTCAATCTCTCTATTAGTAAAATCAACATAGCTATACCATAGCGTTGTGAGAATTACTTTGGAAAATATCACTTTTTTTTTTTTTTTAGTATTTTATTGTATTATTTATTTATTTAAAACGTTTAATTTTTAATTTTTTTATTTTTATTTATTTATTTATTCATTCATTCATTTTGAGTTGGAGTCTCACTCTGTCACCCAGACTGGAGTGCAGTGGCTGCTCCCGGCCACCGCAGCCTCGCCTGCTGGGCTCTGGCAATCCTTCCACCTCAGCTTTCCGAGTAGCCGGAATTACAGGCATGCACTACCATGCCCGGCTGATTTTTTGATTTATTGTAGAGATGAGGTCTCGCTGCCCAGGCAGATCTCAAACCCGTGGGCTAAGACAATCTACTCACTTCAGCCTCCCAAAGGCACGGGATTACAGGCTGAACCACCGAGCCTGGCTTAATTTTTTATTTTAATGATGTGGGGCACTATTCAGGATTAGGTATACAGATGTTCATTATGCAGGTACCCTGGTTGATGAGGTGTGCCCACTCCCTTCCCCAGGAAAATTTCCACTATAACCAATCCTGCCTCCCCACTCCCCCACACCCTCACATCCCCCTGCAATAATGCCAATCCTTTTCTTATAGTATTACAATAGCTATTCAAGATCCACTTATGATTGAGAACATGTGATACTCGGTTCTTTGTTTTTGTGAAAGATTACTCAGTATTATAGACTCAAAATCCATCCAGGTTGCAGCGAAGTTCATGGTTTTGTTCTTTATGGCTGTGTAAAATTCCATCGTGTATTGTTCCATATTTTTTTAATCCAATCCTCTTTTGATAGGCACCACAGTTGGTTCCATGTTCTTGCTATTGTGAACAATGCTGCAATAAACATACGTATGCAGTTATCTTTTTTATAGAGTGATTTGAGTTCTTCCAGGTATATTCCTAGTAGGGGGATTGTGGGATTGTATGGAAGGTCGATATTTGATCTTTTAGGAATCTCTACACTGTTTTCCACAGAGACTGTACTAGTTTACACTCCCACAACAGTGTAGAATTATTCCCTTTTCGCCACATCCTCTCCAGCAACTGTTATTTTTTGAGTTATTGATGATGGCCATCCTGTCTAGAGCTAAGTGGTATCTCAGTATAGTTTTAATTAGCATTTCTTTGATGACTAGTGAGACTGGGGACTTTTTCATGCATCTGTTGGCTGTTCATATGTCTTATTTTGAGAAATGTCTACATACATTTTGAGATATGTCTACATACACTTTGTAATGAGGCTGATTGTTTTTTTCTTCTTGGCACACTTGAGTTCCTTGTAGATCCTAGATGTTAGGCATTTGTCAGACATACAGTTGGTGGATATTTTTTCCCAGTCTGTGGGCTGTCTCCCTACTCTCTTGATAGTTTATTTGGCTTTGCAGAAGCTTGTCAGTTTGATGAGGTTCCACCTGTCTATCTTATCTCTTATGGCATGGGCCCTTGGAGTTCTGATTAGGTATTGGTTGCCAGCTTCAATTTCCATAAGGGTGTCTCCTACATTTTCTAAGGTTCTTATAGTTTGAGGTTTTTTGTTGAGATCGTTGTTCCATTTAGAGTTGATTTTTGTGTATGGTGATAATAGGGGACTTGTTTTAATCTTCTGCATGTGATCAGCCAGTTTTCTCAGCACCATTTCCTGAATAGGTTCTCCTCTCTTCAGTGGTTGGCAGTGGAGGCTTTGTCGAAGATGAATTGGTTGAGAAACTGAGGTTGTGTTTCTGGAATCTCTATCCTGTTCCATTGGTTTATATGCCTGTTATTGATACCCAAACCAGGTAAAGATCCAACAAAGAAAGAGAACTACTGGCCAATATCCTTGATGAATATAGATGCTAAAATTCTCAACAAGATCCTAGCAAACCGGATTTAACAACACATCTCAAAAATCATCCACCATGACCAAGTAGGCTTCATCCCCAGGATGCAGGTCTGGTTCAACATTTGTAAGACCATAAGCGTAATTAAATACATCAATGGATGTAAAAACAAAAACCACATGATTATATCACTAGACACGTAGAAAGCTTTTGATAAAATCCAGCATCCCTTCTTGATAAAAACCCTCGAACATCTAGGCAGAGATGACATATACCTCAAAATAATAAGAGCCATCTACGAGAGCCGAGAAGCCAGCATACTTCTAAACAGACAGAAATTGGAACCATTTTCCCTGAAAATTGGAATAATATAAGGATGCCCACTCTCACCCCTTCTTTTCAGCATAGTTTTGGAAGTCCTAGCTAGACCAATCACACAAGAGAAGGAGATCAGGAGTATCCAAATAGGAAAAGAGGAAGTCAAGTTATCCCTCTTTGCAGGCAACATGATGCTATACTTCAAAAACCCAAGAGAATCTGTCAAAAATCTTTCACTGATAAAGGACTTTGGCAATGTCTCAGGGTATAAAAACAATGTGCAAAAGACAGTCACATTTCTATACACCAAAAAGAAACAAACAGAAACCCAAATAAAAAGCATAATCACATTCACAACAAGGAAAAAAATCATATATCTTGACATTTTCCTAACCAGAGACATGAAAGACCTTTACAATGAAAACTACAAAATACTGCTCAAAGAAATCAAAGATGATACAAACAAGTGGAAAAATATACCATGCTCATGGATTGGAAGAGTCAACATTGTTAAGATGTCCATTCTATCTAAGGCAATCTACAGATTTAATGCAATACCCATTAACTTATCAGCAGCATTCTTCTCAGACCTGGAAACATCAATACAGGAATTCATATGTAAATATAGATGACCACAAATTACCTAAACAATCCTCAGCAAAAAAAAAAAAAAAAAAATCAAAGCATGCGGTATCACACTCCCAGGCTTTAAACTTTATTATAAAGCTACAATAATCAAAACAGCCTGGTATTGGCACATATCAGTATTTTTAATAAGTTATACATAATTCTATTTTCATTTCATTTTGTAAATCTAAAAAAAATTAAGCAGATTTGTAGAACAGGGAAGTAGTACTAGATATTTCATATTACAATAAAGCTATACAATAATATAGTTACTAAATGAAACTTCTTTTCATCAAAAAAATTTATAGGCCCTGACAGATTCTAAAAATACATATGATTGAGATATGGTCTTTGCCAGCTGTGATTATGAGGCAGTTATTTTTGGGGGGAGGGAATCTCAACTTTATCATCGGTAATGAGGGCACTTGACTCTGCTTCTTGGCCTCAGTCATACAAAATATTAATTACATTATTCTAATTTTTTCAAAAACTATTATAAAATTTTTATTTTCAGAATCCTTGGAATATAGAAGAAGGAAGAATACAGAAAGTTGAAAGAGAGTTAAGGAGTATTTACCATGATATATTTTATACATTTTTAAAATCATAACTTGTCACATTGAAATATATCCAAAGTCATCTGTGCAGATTAGTGTTTAGGCATATAAAAAATATTTTTAAGCCGGGCTTGGTGGCTCAACCTGTAATCCCACACCTTTGGGAGGCTGAGGTGAGTGAATTGCCTGAGCCCGCGGGTTTGAGACCCGCCTGGGCAGCGAGACCTCATCTCTACAATAAATCAAAAAATCAGCTGGGCATGGTAGCACATGCCTATAATTCCAGCTACTGGGAAGGCTGAGGCGGAAGGATAGCCGGAGCCCAGCAGGTCGAGGCTGCGGTGACCGGGAGCGGCCACTGCACTCCAGTCTGAGTGACAGAGTGAGACTCCAACTCAAAAAAAAAAAAAAATTTAACATAAGGAGACAACTTGCACCATATCTCAATGGGTGCAATATTAAAACATGTGAACTGTTAAATATAACATTAAATTTTTTTTTAACTACTTAAAATGTAGAAATGAAGCAACAGTAACATAAATTGTTATTCTTGGTCTTTAGGTTTCCACATAATTTAGACAAAATGAACATTGAGGAAATAAGTTTTTGCTGTAAAATATTGAGAAATATATCCACAAAGTTGCCAAATATTAGACTTGAAGATGCTTAAACATCTGTCTTGGTGTATACCAAAATAAATCCTGTAACATACCCTGAATTCACCGTCATTTTTATACTAGATAGTTGAAAAGTTGAGTAAATAATTGAAGAAAACAAGTCAGCTATGTAAAATTTAAAAATTATGCAATTAGTTCAGATACCTTAAATTAGAGATAGTATGTTTGCTTTTATCATGGGGATATTAACATGAATGTTAAAACAATGTAGTTCATCTACTTTTGTAGGTCAGTGAAGTTCTTCTGTATTTACAGCCACTCCCCATCACTCACCTAATACCCTGAGCTCTGCTTTCTGTCGGGTTAGTGGTGGCATTGGTTTCTCATAGGACCGTGAATCCTATTGTGAACTGCACGTGTTAGAAATCTCGGTTGTATGCTTCTTATGAGAATCTAATGCCTGATGATCTAAGCGGGAGTTGAGGCAGTGATGGTAGCACTGGGGAGCTGTGGTAAATACAGATTAACATTAGCAGTGAGGTTTGACTGAACAGAGACCGTAATGAATCAAATGATTGCAGACTTACATTAAAACCCTTATCAGTGAGTGACAAGTGAGTTGATGTTCTTCAATTGTGCAGTTGTGTCTGGTGGCAAGCTTTAAATCAGAATCCGACACTTGTTTTAGTCTTCGCGTGGCCAGCCCATTATTTTATTTGTCTCTTCTATCCGTGCTTCTTTTTAAAATGGTGAGTTGTATGATTATTTAATTACATGTTGCAATGGAATAATAATAAAAAATAAAGAGCACAATAAAGATTATGTGCCTGAATCATACCAAAACCATCCCACTCTCCTCAGTCCTTGGAAAATTTGCCGTCCATAAAATTGGTCCTGATGCCAAAAAAGGTTGAGGACCGTTGACCTAATCTAATAGGTTTAGTGGTCTTATAAGAAGAGGAACATCTCTCTGGCTGTCGCTTTTGCTCTCTGGCTCTCTGGATCTCACTCTGACTTCCTCACTCTTGCTCTCACTCTCATTCTTTGTGTATCTGTACATACTCAAAGAAAGGTCATGTGAGGACAGAGCAGCTGTCTGCAAGCTAATAAGAGAGCTCTCATTAAAAACTGAGGTATGTTGGAACGTTGATCTTGGGGTTTCTAGCCTCAGAACTATGAGAAAAATATATTTCTGCTATTTAAGCCACACTGTCTTTGGTATTTTGTTATGGAGGCCTGAGAAGACATGGACATTCGAAAATTAAAAATAAAAATCTCAAATTAACAAGTGAACCTTACAAGATAGTAGAAAAAAGGGACAAAATAAACCTAAAACTAGTATTGGAAAGAAATAATAAATATTGGAGCAGATATAAACAAAATAGAGATATAAGCAAAATAAAAATAAAAAATAGAGAAAAATCACTAAAATAAAATGGTGATTCTTCAACCATAACAACAAAAATCAACAAAATTTGCAAGCCTTTAACTAGATTGACTAAGAAAAAACAAATGACTAAAATTACTAAAATCAGATTTGGACGTGTGGAAATTATGACCAATTCTAGAGAAATAAAAATGTGGAAACATAGTACCATGAGAAACCCACTGGAGTATTTATACACCAATAAATTGAATAACCTAGATGAAATAAGCACATTCCTAA
The DNA here is from genome assembly GCF_000164805.1 of Carlito syrichta. Classification (NCBI taxonomy): domain Eukaryota; kingdom Metazoa; phylum Chordata; class Mammalia; order Primates; family Tarsiidae; genus Carlito; species Carlito syrichta. The sequence continues at coordinate 1,273,009 of NW_007251266.1, forward strand.
AAATGTAAAACATATCATAGTAAAATCATAAAAGTAAAAAGTCTGAATAGGCTTATAATTTATATGAAAATTGAATCTGTATTTAAAAACCTCCTCTTATCTGATGATTTTATTGGTGAATTCCACTAAATATTTAAAGAGAAACCCACTCAAACTTTTGCAAAATGGTGTGACATAAGTATCTGTACTGACATAAAGGCAACTATGTAGACCAATGGAATGGAATAGAAAGCCCAGAAATAAACTCTTGCTGATGTGATCAAACAACTTTCAATAAGGGTGCCAAAACCATTTAATTGGGAAACGACAGTCTTTTCAATAGATGATATTAGACAGGCATATAAAAAGAATGAGCCTTTACATAACACAACAGTCAAAACTTAACTCAGACTGAATCAAAGATCTCAGCATAAGAGCCACAGTTATACAACTCTTGGAAGAAAACAAGGAAAACACTTCAAGACTTTGGAGGAATAAATGGAATAAAATAACTATTTTTGCAATGATTTCTTGTATATAACACCAAAAGCATAGGTAATAGAAAAAATAGACCACTTAGACTTCATGAAAACAAAAACCTTTTGTGCATCAGTGACATTATCAACAGAACAAAAAGGCAACCTATGGAATGGGAAGAAATATATGCAAACCAGCCGGGCTTGGTGGCTCAGCCTGTAATCCCGCGCTTTGGGAGGTGGAGGTGAGTGGATTGCCTGAGCCCGCGGGTTCGAGACCTGCCTAGACAATTTGGCGAGACCTCGTCTCTACAATAAATAAAAAATTAGCCGGGTGTGGTAGCATGTGCCTGTAGCTCCACCTACTTGGAAGGCTGAGACTGAAGGATCGCTGGAGCCCAGCAGGTCGAGGCTGCGGTGGCCGGGAGCGGCCACTGCACTCCAGTCTGGGTGACAGAGTGAGACTCCAACTCAAAAAAAAAAAAAAAAAGAAAAAAAAAGAAATATATGCAAGCCATATATCTGATAAGAGATTAATATCTAAAGTATATAGAGGAATTCTAAAACTTAAAAAAACTCAATTCAAAATAGACAGCAAATGTACATCTCAAAGAAAATATGTAAATCGACAAAAAGCTTATGAAAGGAAACTTAACATCACTAAATATTAAAGAAAATGCAGCCAGCTTTGTGGCTCAGCCTCTAATACCAGCACTTTGGGAGGCCAAGGCGAGTGAATTGCCTGAGCCAGCGGGTCTAAGATCCACCTGGGCAATTTGGCAAGACCTCGTCTCTACAATAAACTAGCCAGGCATGGTAATGCACACCTGTAGTTCCGGCTACTTGGAAGACTGAGGCAGAGGGATCGCTGGAGACCAGCAGGTTAAGGCTGCTGTGGCTGGGAGCATGTCACTGCACTCCAGTCTGGGCGATGCAGTGAGACTCCAACTCAAAAAAAAAAAAAAAAAATGAAAATGAAAACCTAATGAAATACTCTTTCCCATTAGAAGGCCTAGTATCAAAAAATTGAAAATAACAGGTGCTGGCAAAAAAGTAGAGAAATTTTAAGACTTGTGTACATTGGTTGTAATGTAAAATAATATAGTGCTATGGAAAACAGTATAGCAGTTCCTCACAAAATTAAAAATAGCTGCATTATATTAAACAGCAATTCTACTTCTGTATATTTATTAAAAAATGAAATGAGAATTTGGAAAAATTAACTTTCCTCTGTTTATGGTAGCAATATTCATAATACTCAACTTGTGGAAACAACCTCAACAGCTATCAACAGATGAAGGCAAATGTGCTATACACATAGAATGGAATATTATTGTGCTTTAAAAAAGAAGAAAATGAGCCGGGCTTGGTGGCTCAGCCTGTAATCCCGTGCCTTGGGAGGCTGAGGTGAGTGGATTGCCTGAGCCTGCGGGTTCGAGACCCCCCTGGGCAACTTGGTGAGACCTTATCTCTACAATAAATAAAAAATTAGCTGGGCGTGGTAGCGCACGCCTGTAATTCCAGCTACTCGGAAGGCTGAGGCGGAAGGATCGCCGGAGCGCAGCAGGTGGAGGCTGCGG
>NW_007251266.1:1275063-1278754 GCF_000164805.1 Carlito syrichta
AAAAAAAAAGAAGAAGAAAATGCAACAATATCCAATTTGAATTAGCCTTGCAAATGTTATACTAGGCAAAACAAACCATTAAAGACAAAATGTATGATTCTACCGTAGTAGAGTAGACAAAAATATAGAGACAAAAAGTATGTTATTTTCAAGGTCTGGGAAGAAAGAGGAATGAATATTTATTGTTTAATGGGAACAAAGTTTTCGCTTTGTAAGATGAAAAAGTCCTGTGGATAGATGGTGGTGACAGTTGCACATATAAATATACTTCATATCATCACTGAACTGTACATTTAAAAATGATAAATTTTATGATATATTACTTTACTTCAATTTCAAGCCAGGATAAAAAAGAAAATAGACTGGAGTAGTAGAGAAAGCGAAAACGGCAAATAGATCAGAGCAGGGAACCCAGATTCATTCACACAGGGAGACTTGATGCATGACAGAGGAATTGGTAATCAGCAAGAAAGAGCAAACTAATAAATGGGGCTTAGATATCAATATAGAAAAGAGATAAAATTCTGTGTCTATATCACATCACTTACAAAAAGGGTATTCCAAATGAATCAAAGACCTAGCTGTGATAAGCATAACTTTATTACTTCTAGAAGAGAAAGAGATTGTCTTTATAATTTCTGGATAAGAAAAGACTTCTTAAGATATAAGAAGATGCACAACCAACAGTTTATAAATTTATCAATTTAATATCTATTTAATCAGAGTTTAAAATGAAAAACCTCTGATCATAAAAATGCTATAAGCAAATTAAAAGACAAATCATAGGACAGTATATATAGGATTATTATTCAGAATGCATAAGTAATTTAAATGAATCAATACATAAAAGACATCCTAGGAAAATAACAATAGATATGAATGGGAAACTCACAGTGGGGAAAATCATAATGGGGGTAAAAACTTCTATGAAGAAACTCAATGTTGAAATGAAGTAGAACCTTAGAAATGTGCCGTTTTCAGTAGGTTCATACAATTCAATGTGGGTGATTTAATATGGTTCCATTGTAATAATCAGAGAGAGTAAGTTCAAGTGGGCTACTGTTTCATATCTATACAATGATCAAAAGTTTAAGTCTGCTCATACCATTTACAGGTGAGAATGTGGTACACAACAGGGACTTTTATATCCTGCCATGAGTGATTAGTGACACAATAATCTTGAGGAACAATTTGGCAGCATCTGGTCAAGTTAAAGAAATACATATCTAACACTCATTTACTGGTGTTAGGAATGTAAAATGGTCCCACTTTGGAAAACAGTGGTAGTTCTTCAAGCTACTAAAATACAATTCCCATGTGATCTAGTAATCTCATTTCTAAGTATACACTCGACAGAAATGTCCACACAAAAACTGTATACAAATGTTCACAGCAAGATTATTCATAATAGACCGTTGAGGGAAAAGATACACAAAATGTGGTATATTCGTAGAATGAAATGTAATTTATCTATGAACAGAAATGAAGTACTGATAAGTGACACAACTTGGATGAACTTTTAAAATGTGCAAAGTGAAAAAAAAATCTTCTTTCAAAAGCCCATATTTTATATCATTTCCTTCAAATGAAAGTTCAGAATGGAGAAATCTGTAGGACAGAAAGTTGATTAGTGGTAATTTAGAGGTGGAGGAATTGGTGGATCAAGGGTGATAGCTAAATGGTACAGGGTTACTTTTTGTTTCTGAGATAATTAAATGTTGTAAAATTGACTGTGATAATCATTGAACATCTGAGTGAATGTGCTGAAAACCATCGAGCTGTACATCGGCATGGGTGACTTCTATGGTATGTGAATTATATATCAATGAAGATGTGTTTTAGAAAAGAAATAGTATGTTCCAAAGCAGGAAAAATACCTTAAACATTAAGTTGAAAGGGCATCTGGTGCAAACAGGTATATCAGCTTTTCTTTTTAAAAATAATTTAGTCTATATCTTGAAGAGCTTAAATCACTCTATAAAAAAGATACCTGCACACATATATTTATCACAGCATTGTTCATAATAGTAAGATCATGGAACGAACCGTGCTGTCCATCAAAAGAGGACTGGATTGAAAAAATATGGTACATATAACAATGGAATATTATGCAGCCATAAAGAGGAACAAAATCATGAATTTTGCAGCAACCTGGATGGAATTAGAGTTTATAATACTGAGTGATCTTTCACAGAAACAAAGATCTGAGTATCACATGTTCTCTCTCATAAGTGGACCTTGAACAACTACCATAATACTGTAAGAAAAGGATTGACAGTGATGGGAAACGGTGGGGGGGCAGGGAGGGAGAGAAAGGTGGGATTAACGGTAGTCAATATCTGCTTGAGGAAGGAGGGGACATACCTCATCAACAAGGGTACCTGAAGAATGAATATTTTTATACTTAACCCTTCATTGTATTCCACAATTTTAAAATTTAAAAATATAATAATAATAACAATAATAATAATTTAGTCTTATAAAAGTTAAAATCACTAATTATAGAACATTTTCAAAGTTCATATAATTATTTAAAAAGGAAAATATACTTATCTATAATTCCACCACTAAGAATAGAGTACTTTTTACCATCAAGTGAAAGGGTTTCAGCTTGAGAAGGAAAATCATTTTTTAAAGAACTCCATTGTATTCCTCTACTTATGAATTCACTTCCTGATAAATATAAAAACAACCTCAAATGTGTTATGTGCTTTATATTTTTTGAAGGTCATTCACAGACATTATCTTATTTGAACCTAATCACAATTGTGTGAGTAGGTCAACCAAAGTACCATCCCATTTTTCACAAACGAAAGTGAGCCCTCAAAAGGAGAAGCTGCTTGTTGCAATTAACGTGTCAAATAGATTATCTGAGATTAACCCAGATCTCCCAGCTCCTCATCTACTCTTCAAATCAGACTGTAGCTCTGGAATTGAAAAATGACATTACCATCTTACTTGCAATCAATAAAAACAGGGAAACATTGAACCACTCAGCTTGGCTAGACTAAAATTAAGCCTTGAATAAAGCCTTGCATTGATGAAAGCAAGTAAGAGGCACTCAGTAGGATGAAGGTAAAGAAATCAGGAGAAAGTATCAAATTAATAAGAGTTCACACTTTCCACATGGAGAAATGTCCTACTTCTATTCAAAATAGCAATAATTTATTAAGACATGAGATAGCCTCAATTATTATAATCATATTAAAATTGTTAATGTGGTTATTCATGATAAGCACAATAACCAAAACAGAACTGCCGAATTGAAAAATTATTCTTTTTTTTTCCTCTTTATTTTATTTTCATGATTGGAGTACAAGTCAGGATTATGTACATAATTGGTTTACATGCCGGTGAAGTTTGGGCCTCCCACTGTCCTCACTTCCTCGGTTTAGGATCGGGTACCCTTAGTGATGTTCTGTGACCCCCCCTTCTCTTGGCAGTGTCTCGCTACTACCGATTCCTCTCTTTTAGTACTGTGGTAAATGTTCAGGACCCACTTATGAGTGAGAACACTTACGGTATTCAGTTCTTTGTTTCTGTGCTAGATCACTGAGTATAACAAATCTATCTAAGTTGCTGTGAAGTACTTAATGTTGTCCTTCTTTATGGCTGTGTAATGCTCCATCATGTATATGTACCACATTTTTTAAAATCAGTCTACTTTCTTTCTTTTTTTTTTTTTTTTTTT
>NW_007251266.1:1278995-1295589 GCF_000164805.1 Carlito syrichta
CAGGTCTTGAACCCGCGGGCTCAGGCAATTCACTCACCTTGGCCTCCCAAAGCGCTGGGATTACACGCTGAGCCACTGAGCCTGGTCAGTCAGTCTACTTTCAATGGGCAGTATGGTTGGTTGCATGTTTTTGCTATTGTGAATAGTGCTGCAGTAAACATAGGTGTGTAGGTATCTTTTTTGTAGAATGATTGAGTTTCTCCAAGTATATTCCCAGAAGGGGGATTGCTGGGTTGTGTGGAAGGTCAATTTCTAGTTATTTTAAAAATTGCCACACTGTTTTCCATAGAGGTTAAACTAGTTTACACTCCCACTAATATTACAGAAGTGTTCCCTTTTTTCCACATTCTCACCAGCACCAATTGTTTTTTGATTTATTAATGATGCTCATTCTTACTGGAGTTAGGTGGTATCTCAATGTGGTTTTGATTTGCATTTCACTGATGATTAGTGAGCCTAACCATTTTTTTCATGTATCTGTTAGCTGTTTGTATGTCTTCTTTCAAGAAGTGTCTATTCATGTATTTTGTCCACTTTTTAATGGGGACATTTTTTTTTCCTTTTGGCCTCTTTGAGTTTCTTGTGCATATTACTAATGAGAATATACCTAAAAGCAGAAGATGCAAGTCCAGTTACTTCTTCTTTCTTCTTTTTTTAAAATTTTGTGATTTAGAGAAAATTGAAAGCTATAAGATTACATTTACTCATATTAAAAATGAAAGGTGATCATAACTATTTCCAGTTTTGTTTCAGGTTTAAATGATTTACATCAAATGTATCAGTTAGGACTCTCCAGAGAAACAGAACCAATTATATATATATATATATATAAAAGAAAAGAGAAAGAGAGATTTCAAGGAATTTGTTTATGCATTTGTGCAGGCTGGGGAGTTTGAAATCAGTGGAGCAGGCCAGCAGGCTGGAAATTCAAGTAAGAGTTGATGTTATACTCTTAAGTCTAAAATCTGTTGGAGAGGTTGCCAGGAAACTTAGGCAAAATTTCTTGAGGCAGAATTCATTCTTTCTTGGGAAACATATTTTGCTCTTAAAATCTTCAGCTAATTGGATGAAGACCATCCACATTAATGAGAAAAATCTCCCGTATTTAAAGTGATCTGATTGCGAATGCTAGTCACACCAGCAGAGTAACTCTATAACGACACCTAGATTACAGCTTTACCAAACAACTGGACACTATAGTCTAACCAAGTCAACACTTAAAATTAACCATCACGGCAGAAATGACATTTAACATAGTAAAAACTCAATAAATAGCTATTATTCTGTTCCCACCTGTTCTCTCCTACAAATAACTCAAGTTAATTCAGAGTTTCATCATCTTTCATCTAGATATTTTGGTAGCATATTTTCTAATAACCCTTTGCACATCGCTAGTCACTCTAATTTATCTGCCACCCACAGAGATATATTTTTAAAATGCACATACTTAGCAGACTCCCACAAGGTAACAAAATGTCATTGAAGTGACACCCAATGTCATTAATGTGACTAATGTGATGTCTGGCTCATCTAGGCTCCTGATACCCCATTGTAGAGCACAGATATTTCTCTGCTTGAACCAAACACTTTGTAATTTCTGGGTGAATGACACCCTGCTCCTCTATGACTCTGAGTCCTTCCCCTTTGTCATTTTTTTCTTTCCTTCATACTTCTTTGTCATATGCATTTTTCCTTTTTCTGATAATCATTTTCCAACCCTTATTTCCGACTAAGCGAATATCTTGATTTTGGGGATTCTGCCATTCACATTAACTTGTAATACTACTTGTTTGCATTGCTGTCTTTCACCACTGACTTATGGGGAACAGGTAGAAAATGAAGTATGCTAAATTTTTTTTCCTTCTCTTTATTTTTCCCCTTTCTTCATAAAACTTACTTTAGCCCAAGGCAAAATATAGGTTGAATAGCTTTCTGGTGACACTGAGAAATTACTGAAGGTCTGATTTTTCTTCCCATGTAAAATGGTAGACCAAGGAAGGTTTTGAGGATGGTATAATATGAAAAAATGTCATGCATAAAAATGCAGATATGATAGAGGAGTTCATGATAGACCATAGGCAATTGAATCTAGAGGCAGGGAACTGGGAGTATAGACCATTTTTATAACCTAGAGCTGCTATGGTAAATAATGATTTAGATCAGCAAAATAAGCTTTTATATTGAGATATAATATTTTATGCCTGTCCAAAAATAAATATTGTCTTATAAATACTCATTCATGTAGATGAAATCAAGCAAATATTTAAAAAGTATATTTCTAAAAGTGTTTTGAAAATAAAAGTTCTCTTTGAGACTTCTCTGATATTGCTAATATTTTTCAATCTGTTAAGGGTAAAATATGATCACAAAACTATTCTTCCAATGACTTAAAGCTTTATGAATACCCAGTGTTTTATTTATCAGAATCTAAGCGTTTGGAGAGATCACTTTTGCACACTGTATCAACATATTTTTGAGAAATGTAATGTGTAGGTAATTCTCCAAGTGAAAAAAAATCTAAACTTTCTTTATCACTTATATTTTTACTAGGGATTTACCTTAAATAGCATTAAAATCTCAAATGATTAGCAATAATTTAGTGTCTTAGGGAGATGTTTAAGTTTTGTGATGTAATTATGTACTTAATTATAAAAATTTTGAAGTATTTTATTGAATTTCCCAAGCAGATATTTATGGTATTTCAAACATGTCTTTGGAATATCATATTTCCTACTAGAAGTCAATATGACTTTGCCTCATATTCTGTTGAACACTCATCCTTTTTAAACAGAAAAATAATTATTTAATTTTCATTAGAATGAATTCAAGAAGTATGTAATCAACATACGCAAATATAATCAGCATGCACACATGTACTACCTGCTGATGCCAAGCACATTCTGGGTTGAGCGCCTTGGACTTAAAGTCCTCTTATATCACAGCTGTAATACAAGTAGATAAGGGAAAGAGGTCACTGAATGCCAAGTTCTGTTTCAAGTCAGTTGTTTAACTGTAGTGTGTATGCCCTCATTTCTAACTGGTGCAGCGATGCAGGAAAATCCCTAGGAAGTAAGGCCAGAAAGTGTACATGAGTGTGTTCAATATAACTAAGCTTGGAACTCTCTTTTTTGTTTACTTCATTCAACTTCATTAATGAAGAGAATAATAAACAGGTTACTTTATATTTTTTTTGGAACAACATTTAATATTCTTATTTTTAGCTATAGAAAATAAAAACAATCTCCCTTACTACTTCCTGGTATTAGCCCCACCTAAAGTCTAATGGGTCTCACAGCAAGTTTGAAATCAGGAAAATTGATATCAAGAAGCTCATATCATTTCATTACTCAATATGTAGGCTGGAACTACAAACGAATCATAATGGGATAACTCTATTTGGGTTTAACAGAAAGAAGAAAACAAAAATGAAAACTCAAAATTTTATCCTTAAAATATTTGACACATCTTGGCTTATGATTCTCCAACATATTCAGATATGTATTCACATTAACATATTACATATGTAAACATGTCAGGAAATGCAATCTCACATCAGAAAATGCTTTAACAGTGTGTGGGAAAATTTGTAATTGTAATATACAATTTAAAGGAAAGTTAATTTGCATTACTATGTGTAAATCACCCACCATCAGGTAAGCATTTCCATAAACTCCGTAGTGTCTTATAATGAGCTACATAGCATGTGTATGCCTTTTTCACCTAAATTCAGAGCTCTTCAAAAGAGACAGAAAATGAAATTCTGTTCTTTAGTAAGCACACATTCAAGATTCTTTTCTCTCTAGTTGAGTGTTGCATATATCAGTGAGAAACCTGAGCATCCTGAACTCTGATAGCTATACTCGTGTTGCTTTTACGCTGTTTGCAGAGGCCTTATAAGTCACTTGGTAAGTGTGTGTTGACTTGACCTTGCTGCCTGCCTTGGGTTGTAAACACTCTGAAGGCAGGACCTCAAGTTTTGTGATTCTCCTAACATACACGTGTGCCTAATGACCTAACAGAGGTAGCGGACATGGATATTTCCGCCGAAAATAATAAAAGACAAACTGTTCAGAGAACATTGTTGTAACTTGTGCCAGGCCTGTAAAATGGAAGATATTTAGATGCTGAGTTTCTAGGTCAGACCAATCCTGAGAGTGAGTAGAAATATCATCAGGCTTATCAGAAACAACAACAAAAAAAGAAAGTGTGTATATGGCGGGGTGGAGAAGGAAACCATCAATCCACTATATGTTATTAGAGAACACCTTTTTCCTATGTTATGTTTGTAATGTTTTATTCAATGTTTTTTTAAAAAATCCAAAGGAATGTAATACTTTATCATAAAAAGTACCAATATTAATGATGAGATACTTCATCTTTACCTACCTCTTTTTTGGAAGAGGGGATAGTCTTTATTTCAGTTTAAAGTGTTTTAATTTGTTTATCCAGCATGCATTATAAAATTTTATAGTGGTTCCAACTATGTGTTAAGAATGTATTACTCATTTGGAATATAAAAGGTACAATCTCTGCATTTCTAGAGCTCGCATACTATAGGGTTTTAGGTGAGGATTCTGAGCTCTGGAAAAACCTACAACAAAAAAATTCTGACATTAATTTCACCTTGCATGGGGAAACCCACTCTGAGACGATAGGGCAGTTTCCTGGAAGAAGTGACCTGCAAACTGAGTTTTGATGTTAGATATCATGGCAAGATTTGTACTCATTGCACCACCAGGAGATTATCAAATATTTTTAAAAAATAGAATAGACATATGAAATCACACACTTATTTCTTTTGTTAATAATTTTAATAACAGAAAACGGAAACTTCGATATTGCTTTCAAATGTGAGAAGATAAAAAAAGCTAAATAGACCATAAGTATACATGTCAGTAGATTTGTATGAGAGAGAATAAACATTTCCTAGTTCTAATAAAAGCTAAACTTCTCGTAATTTATATTTACTCAATTTTAGATACTTAGAAATAATGAAGTAATTGCAGCAATCATCTTTTTTTCATTTGTTTTCTGACATGAATAGCAATTTCTGTGGCATGTCTTGTTTCCTGCTGCTCCAGTATGAAATTAAGTAGTAGATTGTGAAGTAAGAACCATAGAGAGCCGGGTTCGGTTGCTCAGCCTGTAATCCCGCACCTTTGGGAGGCTGAGGTGAGTGGATTGTCTGAGCCCGCGGGTTCGAGACCCGCCTGAGCAGCGAGACCTCATCTCTACAATAAATCAAAAATTAGCTGGGCATGGTAGCGCACGCCTGTAGTTCCAACTACTTGGAAGGCTGAAGCGGAAGGATCGCCAGAGTCCAGCAGGTCAAGGCTGCGGTGGCCGGGAGCAGCCACTGCACTCCAGTCTGTGTGATGGAGTGAGACTCCAACTCAAAAAAAAAAAAAACCATAGAGATTCCAGGATTATAGAGTTTCTAACTGTAAGATTAGGTTGGCATAATCCAATGTACTCAATAGTATACACAGTTACCTCTTAGAAACCCATTTGAGTGAAATGACAAGGCACATGATAATCTATTGCATATCTATTATTCTTACACTTGAAATCATACGTTATATTCTATGACAGAAAGAAATTAAATTATAAATAAAAATCAAACATACATCATATACACATGCAGATACATATATACACAATGTACATATGTACATTTTTATTGTACTAAGTATATACCTAGTAACTAATATAGTATTATATATCCAGCAATTTCAAATGTAGAATTTATCTTATATATGTCATATCATAAAGATGTATAACAAAAAATTAATTGGAGCATTACTTCTAATTTAAAAAACAAAGTAAACAACTGGAGACAATCTGAATAAATCATCATTATTAGACTAGTAAAATAAATTATAAAAATTTCATTTTCTGTCTCTTTTGAAGAGCTCTGAATTTAGGTGAATAAAATAATAGAATATATTAAGAAGTTATTAATTTTAATATGATTGTTCTATGTGTGAAGAAAGACAATACTATTCAGAGATAAAATAAAGGCCAACACTGTTAGTCAGTATGTTCCAATTATTGTAATAAGCAAAATAATCCCCCAAATATATATGTATATATATTATTTAAAGACTTTCAGGATTATAAATAACAAAGCAAGGCTTAAAAGACAAAACTGCGTGGTAGGGCATGCCTGTAATTCCAGCTACTTGGAAGGCTGAGGTGGAAGGATCGCCGGAGCCCAGCAGGTCGAGGCTGCGGTGGCCGGGAGCGGCCACTGCACTCCAGTCTGGGCGACAGAGTGAGACTCCAACTCAAAAAAAAAAAAAAGACAAAACTGATTGCTTTTAACACAGCATATAAAAATTAAAGCACATCAAAAACTTCTAAAAGATAAGGTAGCAAATTATATACATCTACACATATGTATATGTTTCTCTGAAGTATATGTCAGTAGCAATGGTCATACAAAATGGCATGGAATCCTACTTGTGGTACATGTATGAAACACAATCCAGCACAAAAGAGGCAAGAGTATTTATTAAATAAATTATTATTGGTTTAGAGTAGTAGGATAATGGGTAATAACGTCTTTAAAAATTAATATTGTTATATTGTTTATTGGTTTAATTGCTAGAAGAGGAACAAGAATTTGAGAAGGAGCAAAAGAAATAAAGGATTGCTCATTTAAAGTTAATAACACAACTGTGACTTCAATTTTACTTGTTAGAAAAAAGTTTGCTAATATTGAAGCTAAATGTTAAAAGACCTTGGTCAGTATCTTATTTGTTTCTGATGTATTCTGGTATGAAAGTAGAAAGAAGACATTATATTGCGAATTGGTCCCCAAATCTTAATTCTTTCAAAATTATCCTAATAACTGTATTTTATGTTCCAGAAATAAACTGGAACATGGGGGGTGAAGAGAGTCAGGTTTGGCTCTTCATTGAAAAACAAACAAAAAGCCCAACTTTGTCCACTTCCTTTATTGGAAAGATTTTCACTATCTTCTAATCAGCTTTATGTATGTAACATAAAAACTTGTTCCTGAAACCACAATAAGATACATATTTATATAGTATATGTGTAAGTATATACTGTATACGAAGGGCACCCGATAAAACCCAGAATTATTTTTTGGAGGGTGAACCTCTTGTAATGCAGGCTTCCCAGCTAGGTAAGTATTGTAGGAACCCATTGGCATCACTCTACCAGCCATCATTGTGAGAGGCTGCGCTTGGCTTCAGTGAATTTTTTTTTTTTTTTTGAGATTCTTTCAGCTCATTTGCCCATTTCATGCAGTCTTGACCAAAACCGGCATTATCCCCATGCTCCAACCTTCCAAGTCACTCAATCTCACTCCAAGCAACTTTTTTTTTATTTCCCAGGATGAAAAAAGTCCTCAGAAAGAAACATTTTGCCGACGTGGAAAAGGTGAAACAAAAAATGGCAAAAATACTAAAAGCATCAAAATGAGCATGTTAAATAACTGCTTTGACCAGTAGGAAGAGCATTTCAATAGGTGTATTGCATCAAATGGGTAATACGTTGAAGGTGACTGAAATTTAAACATGAAGAATAAATACATAATTTTTCATAAATAAATTTTGTTTTAGGGGGTTTTCTTGTATATGTAATATATGGATAATATATTATTTAATATATATTATATGTATATATACATATACATTATATATAATATACACAATATATTATGTAATATATGCACATATAATATACATAATAATATTGTTTGAAGGTATGCTAGCCCAAAATTCCAAAATACAATAAAAGACTCAAACTTATGTGTTTAAGATACTCATGAACCCCAAACACAATAAATCTAAAGATAGCCACTTTTAGGCATATATTAGTCAAAATGTTAAAAAACTAAACATAAAGAGAAAATGGTAAAGTGGTTAGAAAAATCATCACAGAGCATAACAAGAGTCAACATTAGAATGCTTGCACAGTTCTCATTAGAAACTTTAGAATGCCTGCATAGTTCTCAAAGTGAAATAAAGACAGGTTCTGATTGAGGAAAAATAAGAGACTCAAGCTACAAGAAATGATCTTCAGCACAAAGAAAAATGATATGAGGGAAAATTAAATCTTCAGGAATTAATGTAAAACACTGAAAACATACAAGTAAACATAAAACACTGAATTTCCTTTTGATTTCTGTATAAAATATATTATTCTTAAAAGCAAAAATGATAATATGGTTTGGGGCTTATAATATATTAATGCATGTTGGAGACTATTGAAAACTATAACAATAAAAGTGGTGAAAGAGTAAGAAAATCACACATTGTCAACATTTCTATATTTTACATGAGCTTATTATCTTTCTTAATACTAATTTATAAAGGGAACTTTAGATTGTTAGTTAACTGATAAAAATCAGATTGGTAAATAATTTCAGAAATGAATGGTAAGTGATGAATAAGGTAGTTTATTTTCAGCAGTTAAACAATAGGTAGAATCATGCATTTCTAAACAATTTTCATATTTTGTTAACATTTTTATTCTCAATTCATTTGAAAAGTTGAAACAAATCACTATGAAAGTGCCTTTAAAATGATTAATGACATACTACTGTTTAGTTTTTTCTAGAACGTTGTGAACTTTTGCAATTTTAGTTCTTTTTATTCTTATTCCTAAAACCTAGGATGTATTTTCTTGGAAGCTAATCTAGTTTTAATCATGCAGTTAATACAATATTTAATAAGTAATTCAATATTTCTGGTAGCCTGTGTTACACTCAAAGATCATGACCTTCAAGAATTTAGTTAATAAACTGTGGGAATTATTTACTGTAAAAAAACAAAAAAGAGTTCAGGCACTAGAGTTTTTAAAGAATAAGAAATTTGTTTTTAGAATCTGTAATGTGTTATCCACTCTAGAGAATTCAGTTGGAATGAAATAAAAGAACTGCTGAGGTACTTAAAATCTAAGAGCAGAAGGTGATACATCAGGGAAATACTTGCAATGGATAAAGCAAAATAACATGAATATAAGGCTAGGTGAGTACTTTTTTTTTTTTTTTTTTGAGTTGGAGTCTCACTCTGTCACCCAGACTGGAGTGCAGTGACCACTCCCGGCCACCGCAGCCTTGACCTGCTGGGCGCCGGCGATCCTTCTGCTTCAGCCTTCCAAGTAGCCGGAATTACAGGCATGCGCTATCACGCTCAGCTGATTTTTTGATTTATTGTAGAGATGAGGTCTCGCTTCCCAGGCAGTTCTCGAACCTGCGGGCTCAGGCAATCCACTCACCTCAGCCTCCCAAAGGCGCGGGATTACAGGCTGAGCCACCCAGTTCGGTTTTTTTGTTTTGTTTTGTTTTGTTTTTTAGCAGGGTAGAGGAACTGTGGGTTTGCTGTCTTGGAATCATGGTTTCTTAAATTTGGGGTTTGAGAGCTATATGCATCCATTTGCAGAAAAGAAAGATAGACTTAAAAAAAAAAGGTTACTTTTTTTTCAAATAAATTACTGTTTAATAGACAATGATTGTCCGTTAAGAGTGATTATGTCTTAAATGAATATTGTTGCAAGGTTAAAGAGAAAGAAGTTGACACCGGGTGACTGATTTTACCTGGAAATAGCCCATCTTGAGTTCAGATTAGGAGGAAAGAGCATAATTTAAAGGAAATTTTGAAGGTACAGTGCAGATACACACATAAACACACAGACACACACTGAAGACTTCTGCAGACTTTGAATCCAGGTACACTTTTAGCTTATTAGACACATTTCTTGGAGAACCACTGGTGTAAATCGTACACCCTCCTCCCCCATACGAGTCTCTTCAGAATTTATTCCTATCAAGGCAGTTTGGGTTATGCTGATCCGGTCATTTTCATTTTCCCAAAGGCTACCTCACTCAATTAGGAACACCGACGGCTGCCTTCTGTAAACTTTTGTTGTGGCAACCAGGAAAACTGTTGTTCCAAGAGACTGTGTTGAGGACACTGAAGGACAGCACAGAATTGCACTGGATGCATTTCACTGCAATGTCCAAAAAGATTACTTTCAAAGACTATTAGGGAAGATTTGAATACATACTGTTAGAGAATCTAAAAGAGATACACTGATAAAGAATGTGGTTGGCTTGGTTAACCGGAAATGCTGTAGTGGCTACATATTTATTAGATTGAGAAGTGACAGTCTGTCTCGATCCTTATGGATCTTAAGATGGAGTTTAAGATTACTCTAGCAGATATACACAGGATGGATTTAGTCAAATTTAGGATGTGTATCTAGCACAAGTACAGTGAAATGATTATCCCTAGAATGGAGATTTGAAGTGCTAACCCTTTCAATGTGTGGACTTTAAAAAGTCGGGTAGTTTGTAAATAATATGTATAAGAATAATTTTTGTGATTTTTATTAAAGCACAGCCCCATGAGGAAGCTCAGAAGGTAAAGTGATCAGAATTAACTTTTTCAAGATGAATTTTGTTATTGCTACCAGACTTTGCTGGCATACAACTGACCCACATCTTAAAGAAGTGTCATGTAATTTGAAAACTATAAAATAATTGATTCATAACGTTGCAAATAATGATCCATATACCAGATCATTTCTATTTAAAAGGCAAGAGATATTTTAGAATGCATTTTTAAAAATTTTTCTTAGAATAACTGGCTTGAAAGATGTTCTGATTCTTTTTTAATCATGGTCTAATGCATTTAGGATGTACATTATAATATCCTGGTCTCAAAGATTCACAAAATTGTTTTTAAATACTACTAATTTCAAAAACACAATTAAAAGAAAAGAAAATGTCTAACTGTATTTAACTCATTGTTTTTTAGTTTTTTTGTTTGTTTGTTTTTGGTATGATACCTATTAGAACTAGTGTTTTAAAAAATTACTCTGCTACAATGAAGAGTCAGAAAATGATAAAGCTGATTGACATGAATCGTACATGAAAAGGAATTTTTTTGATATAATGGAGTAGAAACATGATGGTGTAAAGATACAATAGGACTCTATGAGCATCTTGAGATATGAGTTGATAAGCCCCAATGATGAGACGGCACTCCTGGATAATTGTGACTTAAAGGAAGTCCCAGGGTTCAGTTATGGGAAAAGGGGAGAAGTAGCACTCAGGAGACACTGGGACTAGAACGAAGCTGGTTTGTTATGGAATGCCAGTTTTAGACTGTAGTGTGAAATAGTATGGAAGATTGAGTGAGTAAAAAGCCAGGGAGTGTAGAGTATTAATATGAGAATGACAGTTCGGTAGAGGATCAATTGTTAGTGGCAGTAGGACTTGCAATCTGGTAATGACTGATGCAAACAGAAATAAGTGGCACTAGGGATTTATTTGATACAGTCTGGGTGAGGAAGATGGTCTCAAACCCTAATGTCAGGGGGCCTAACTTGCTACAATGAGGGGACTCATCAAAGCTCCATTTTCTAAAATAAGTGCTATTACAAAGTCTCATATTTCTTGAACTGTGCAATGAAGGATTCCAGACACTAAACTTGCATACTATGCATCTTATGTGGCTTGAAGCAAATCACTTAATATCTGAGTGTACTTCCTCAATTTTCATTCTTATCCTTTTTCTCTTCTTCTTGTTTTTCTTCCCTCTCCTTATCACTTTTAAATTTCCAGAAGTCTTTTTAGAGAAGCTGTTCTGAAAGTTAGGTGATGTCAAGCCATCATTTGTTTTCATCTTTTTTTACCCCATCTTTCACTTATAGATTCAGAAATTTGTATGCACTAGTGATACCCACCCCAGAAACCCACTGTTCATTTGCTGCTGAATCACATTATCTTCTTTAACAGTTAAGATGCCAAGTCATCAGTGGAGACTGAATTTAAACTTACTCATAAAGTTACCTTGTCAGCTGTCTAGACACCTGCTTTTTTACTTCTATTAGTATCAGTTTTTTCTGTTTTACATTGAAATATTATATACATCATGCTCAGGAACCACACCCATTTTCCACCAAAGCTTAATGTGAAAAGCAGTCAATTTCAAAAACAAAAACAAAAAACAAATGAGGGTATGTTGTTTACTGTATTAATATCATTAATATCAGGAGACTCGTATGGGAAAGGTGTTTGGAGGCTTAGTTTGAGATATCCTTTTGAATAGTTGCTTATATCACAGTTTGTTGGGATTACTTCTATCCCATTCAATTACTGCTTCTCCACTAGACCAGAGGGGCACAGAAATGTTTAGGTTCATTAAAAGTAAAATAACAAATTTTGAGATCATGATTTAAGTATTTCTCAATATACTTTATCAATCTTTGTATCTGCAAAGTTGAATTAATAAGTTTCTATTCCAGTTTTAGGTGAAACGGATCTTCAGAATAATCTTTCAAACCAATAAACCAATCATTTTTAAGAAAGCGCCTCCCTCTCATCTCTATATGTTTCCTCCACCTCTCTTAGTGATTCAGTAATCCTTTTATATCTAGATCCTGGCTCCACTCCCGCTCTAGTACACATCTCTTTGCCTTGTCATTTTTGTTTCTTTCCTTTCTATTCATTTTATGCCCTGTATTTTCAACATTTGATACTCTATATCTGCCTTTTCGCACACTATTTCTTCTACTTAGAATAGTGCCCGACCCTTTCTCTGGCCAGCAAAATCTACTGAAATGTATATGCCCAGCTAAAATGTCATGTCTTATCTGAAGCATTTTCCCTCCCGTGTCCTTCATTCAAATTTCAATAACACTTTGTGCTTTACTATATTATGAAAGCATCATATTTTGTGTGTTCACTTTTTCCTTATCTTTCTCATTTTAAACGATGAATTATTCAATAACAGGGGCTACAGCATAGTTATTGTCCTTTCATAGACTTAGGACACATTAGGACTACAATAAAATTTTAAAGGAATGATTGTGCTACATAACCATCATGCCTCTATGCATAACCCCCACAATTTTACACGTGCATAATTTTATATCCTTTTATATTTATACTTCCTTTATTAATAAATAATTTTTTTAAAAATTCTCTCAATTAGTAAACATATACTTACATGTTTATGTGATATGAAACTTACAATATCAGTTGGCATTAACATTTGACAAAAGTGCCACTTCCCCAAGAAATCTAACTATCCAAGGCAGCTTTTTCTGTTTAGTGTGTCAATTTCATCTCCAAGGAAGATGTTATAAATACAAGTACACACATTAATTCATACGTATGCAATGGCAAGTGGATGAGGTCTACTAAGGCAGAAGCAACTTTGTAGATGATGGATTAAAAGATATGTCCCAGACATAATAAGGCTGATAATTTATTCCTAAAGAGTTTGGTCTTTCTTCTTTGTAGAATATGGAGTAATACATCATTTATTTTTTATTTCCAATTGTACACTGTCGCCATGTAAACACTGATGGAAAGTTTCTGTTTTGTTGTGCTGGAGGATGTCAGTGAGAACTGTGGTGAGGAACAGCAGGGAATAATTTATTGCAAACTATCCCACATGAATTACTAAGAATTAAGTATTATCCTTTCAAACATATTATTACATGCTTTCAGCCCCCAAATTAAAAGTTATTAGGACATATTGTGTTGCAGTTGTACACATATCATAGGTAGTTGTGACAGACAGATAATCGAACAAAAGGAATAATCACTTCTATAGAATCTCATAGGAGGAAAAAAAAAAGGCAGAGAAATGTTTAAACTGCATTTTATTCTGGATTCCATGTTTTGCTCAAATTTAAATAATTCTTAACCTTAGTTCATTATCTAGTCAAAGTTCATAAGAACATTAACAAAAACAAACAAACAAAACCCAAATAAATTCTGGACATAAGTATTTGACTACCAAGTTAACTTTTCTGTGATTATTTTACTGGTATTCATTATTCTAGAAGGATATAGTAAAAAAATTGGATGTTTTTGTATTACAAAACAAAAAAATCCCAAACTATCTTTCTTTCTTTGTGACCAAGGATGCCTTTAAATGGCATGCATAGACTAAAGAGTCTAGAGTTGTGGGGAAAATGTGGATGGAAGATAACCAAAGCTGGTTCCACCTTCTGCATTTTTCAATTTGTTTTCTTATCAGCATGCCCATAAACTGGAAACACATTAGGCACAAACACATTGATAGGCCTATGAGAATTTCTTCCAGTCTTCCTCATCTTTCTTCATGGAATCTCTTACAAGAATTTTGGAGTTCCCATTTGAAACACAACTGTAGAAACAAATTATTTTATCATTAGAATCTGACATACATATGCAGCATCCTTTTAGCTAATCACTGGAAGCCATGAGAGGAAGGACAATCAGCTGGGAAGAAAGAATAGTTAATTTAACTTAATTCCAACATGAATGACAGTGAAGGGCTTTCTTAGCCCTGAAGGTTTGAAGGTTAAACTGTTGCATGCTACCTGCTAAATAGGATTCCTGGGAGTAAGCAATCGAAATGAACTCAGGGTTACTGCAACAGAAAACTAACTCATTAGAAAATATACCTGAAAACTCTCAAAAATGAGGAGGTTGGAATTCCAGGACTAGAAAATAAACAGGAGCCATCAGGAATCAGGTATTTTTGAACTTTAATAGTTCTCAAAAATACTATTAGGATGTTTCAGCAAAAACTAAGTGGCTGCTACATTAGGCATTTGCCTCCAACCTTGTTGATCACTGGAGGGTCTGCTGTTGTTCTTGTGAATAGTTTCTAAACAATAATTTTACATCCTCAAAATTCCAAGTCATGGATCAGCGCCTGACCTAGAAATATTTTATGTAGCTTTTTGTCCTTATATTTGGAGACTGGACTCTACTTTCTGTCAGCAGTCACTTAATACAAGGATCCTCCAAAATAGAAAGAGAAGACAGGTATGAAGTAGACTAAAAAGAGGAAAAAAATGTACACCATGGAGTTAAAATAGAGAAAGAAGGGATAGGGTCATTAACTTACCATCTTCAAATAAATATGCTTCTTTTCAGAATAACTGAATAAGAATGCTTGATTCTTTCGAAATTATTATTATATCATTTATGGCAAATGACTTACTACAAGCTTTGAGTAATTAAAGAAGATCAAACATATATGTACAGGTACATTGACCAATATTCATGACTTGATTTTGGTTTATTGAAATCTATAGACTACCATAAGTGTTATTCTTACCCCTTTACAAAAGAAAAACAGACTCAGAAAAATGAAGTAACTTTATTGCTCAGATATTATAAAGAGCAGTTGGCATTGCCAGGATTAAATTCCATGTTTCTCTAATAGAAATTGTGTTTTACAAATTGTACCCCACATCTTTGTAATAAAAAAAGAAATTCTGTTTCACAATAGAGACTTATGAAGGAAATTATCTCTCAGATAACAAAGTTGTCATTTAGTTCACTATTGAATAGATGGACTTGTCTTAGATTTCTCTTTTTTATATTTTTCCTCTATTCAAAATTTTGCTTTTATTTTTATTTTCCATTTTGAGTTCTACTGTCGTGACCAATATTGGGTAACAACATAGTCCTCAAATTTAGTAACTTCATCCATTGGTTTTATTTTCCATTATTCACTATATTTATATTAAATTGTGTATAGTTTTATTGAAAAGTCACATTAGATCATAAGGCTTTGTATTTTGTTTGTATGTATCCAAGACTTAGCACAAAACCTAGCATCTAGAAGATGCCCTGATACATAGTTGGTTTATGATAGTGGGCTAGAAGAAGGAAAATAAGGCATGAAGATGGAGTAATAAGAAAAAGGAAGAAAATGGAGTGGAGGAGAAAATGGATGCCTAGGCATCCTCTAACACTTCGACACAGATAAATCAGTTTATAAAGGAAATTTTTTATAGCAGTCATAATGTTGATTATGGTTCATCTTCAAGGGATTTCAGTTTATTTACTGGATCCCACAAATATTTATATCCACATTTTCAATTACCAAAATGATCTAGTCATCACAAGACTTTCACTTATGCTAAAGGAGTTTAATGAACTGATGTAACCAATGGAGAGTATTCCGTTATATCTCGTTGATTGAAGTTGGTCTTTTTGCTAACTTTTATCTGGTATCCATTTGTCTCCCAAAAAAGCATAGATTAAAAGATAAGACTTTGGTACTGGGAAGTGACTTATATAATTATGAATTTAAGACAAAGGGTCATATTTCACTTCTTTGAAAATGCATAATGTGCTGTAAAGGTTTTAAGAAATAAGAACTCTTTGAAAGGGCTTCCTGATATGAATAATTGCAAATGTCAAGGGATGAGAGTTTCCTGATAGTGATTCTATTTCTAGAATGTCAGGTACTGATGCAAAGGTGACATGAATGATTTGAATGAGTTGCTCTATGTCCCAGAGATGGTCCTGTAGAGAAATGAAAGTAGTACTTTATAACCAGCAGAGAGATTTATTTAAGGCCAAAATGTCAGAGGTAATCAAACTATTTAACTTGTGCTCACAACTTTACTTTACATTATATAAATGGACACACAGAAATTATTATATACTGGCAAATTAAAGAAGCAATGTGTTATAAAGAATAAAGATGAATGCTGCATGTGGTTTTCAGAAAAATATTGATAAAAATCTTTATGGCCATAAGGGCTCAGTGGCTCAGCCTGTAATCCCGCACCTTTGGGAGGCTGAAGTGAGTGGATTGCC